>NW_027449545.1:0-19906 GCF_964194025.1 Convolutriloba macropyga | reverse complement strand
CTTGGGTTGGGACCCAGCTAGACAATTTTAAATTTTAGGACCTGATAAAGTATCTTGCAAGGTCTGCAGTAGGCAATGCATATTCTGATAAGAGATAATGAAAGAATTCAAAAGAAGTTTCGAGAACATGTAATGAAGATCTAAATGCATTGTGTAACTTACTCATCCCATGAATACAAACTCGAATCCCTCCGAAACACCCTTACGAATGACTTGAACTTGGTGAAATCCCCAACCTGTTGTGAATCTGAAATCATAAATGAATCAACAAGGAAGAGTTTACGCGGCGGCCCAATATGAGTTACGGGCACAAGCCACATGTGATCAGACAATTTGTGTTGAATAAAGTGAAGGGGTAGAGGCGAAGTAAATTACAGGTCATAAAAACGGATAGGATTGCTCGATAGTTTGATCAAAAATCACACAAACGTCTCTACAAGATCGTACAGCAGTCTCTACAAGGTAGAAATTTGTTTTGAGGGCTAAGTTTGTAAAAAGTCTGTAAATGGCCTGATATGAGGTCACATGGGTCTGCCCTAGTCTGCACCTGGAATCATGAAAAAAGCTACGAGTAAATATTGAATTAAATGTTCATTCCTTTTATACTCCCCATCATGGAAGTTAGAGCATAATGCGGGCTATAATTTCTTGGTGGTAGGCTTGATAGTAAAGCCCCGAATTAAATTACCCTAGTTAGATTCGATGCTAATTATTTAGATTCGATGCTAGTTAGATTCGATGCTAATTATTTAATTATAAGTCCAGCCAAGTTTTAAAAATTGGACCTTTGATCTGAAAAACACCATGGAGATTGCATTGGGACACATCGTGTCCTCTGCTTTTTTAGCACACTTTGCCCAGTTGTTTTGTATTTTTTGCACGATTTTTAGTTTCAACTAGGGTAGTTTATCTTTAGTTTGCTTTTAAAACTGTCTCAGGCTGACCAAATTTTTTTCAAAAGATTTTTTTTCTGATTTTTCTAAATTAATCCTCATACTGGGCCGATGTTTGGCGGTGAATCTCCGTAAGGAATGCGGTGAAATGCAGTGAAAACAACAAACCTCACCGCGTATTTCTTACTTCGTTTCGAGGTGATTGCGGTGAATTGCGGTGAATTATTTATTTTCCTCGCGTTCTCGTTATTTCTACAAAAAGGAAAGTTCCACACACGGGTTTGAACCTCTTAGCTTCTGAGTCCACTGCGCCAACTGTCACTTATTTCTATGCTATTTCTTGTGAAATTAGGTAAACGCTGGAAAGCAAACAGATTTTTCTGTCTAGCCCTAATTCAGGACTGTTTTTGAGTTCCAGCGATCATTTAAAGTTCAGACAAATTCTTTTTGTACCGAAAATTCATCAAGGGCAGTTTTTTCGTATCTTATATGGGATGTGGACGGTCTTTCAATAACTCCAGGGCTAGACTAGAGTGACATTCAATCTTGGGGAAAGGTTAATAATTACCTTCAATTTTGATAAATTTGTTGATTACTTAATAAACCATTTAGTGGTGTCTCTCCATGATGGACCCCCACCATTAATGATTTTTGGTCAATATATGATGTGAGGTAGTGTAGAGGAAAATTTAACAAAATTATATTATCTTTCGAAAAGATATATTAGCTGAAGAAAATGGGCCTCAGGTGTACAGCTATAGTTGAGTCCGCAGACCAAATTGTTTGATTGAACGTCGAAAAATCTAGGTTCGCAGTGAGCTCCAAGTGCACTTGGAGTTAGCTCTTATTTGTTCAAACCGTGTCAGAACAACGCGACTTCTGATTAGGCAACTTTCAGACCATTAGCGGTACCCTCGTACGCACAAAATCCATCATGATTAGACCATGACAGAACGGAACGAATGTCTGAGGACACGGTAGGAGATAAAAATTCAATGTGATGTTTGGTTTTTATCAGACTGATAGCATTTCCAAGACCAGTCAATGAATCTTTGCGCTAACAATCTTTTTAATCTCCACATAAAAATTAGCATTATTTTTTTTCCTAATGAGGGCTATAATTTCTCGGAAAAGGGTTTTAATGGTTTTATAATATTTCCAACCCGAATATTATTATCGAACTGAATTATGTTGACTCGAATTAAATTACATGTTTGAGGACCTAGTTAGTGTCCAAGTATTTTTTATAAGTCCAGCCACATTCATTTTATATACAAAAATGATTGAAACTAAAAAAGTTTGCGACATCTGGCTTCCATCTCGCATCCTTCTCCAAAAATACCTAATTGTTAATTAATTCCACTAAAGGTTTTTATTTTTGAAGTAAACTAAAAACAAGATCAAGGCAATGCTGCGAATGCGGGCTTAATTCGAAGACAAATTGTACTGCAGGACACATTTTGATGTTAAGCCACATTCAAGAACACGCTTTTCTCTCTTCAGCCGATTTCGAGAACTGTTGTTTTAGTTCCACCCAAAATCGAAGAGAACCCTTAAATCCTGATAAATTTTTATTAATACCGAAACTCTGTCGAGGGCAGTCGTTTCATGTCTTATATTCGTTGAGGATGGTCGTTCAATATCCCCAGGTCTAAACTAGGGTGGCACTTCAACCTTGGGAAAGGTAAATAATTAGGTTATATGTTTTGATGAAGTCCTTGATCTCCCCGGGTCGAGGTGTCACCGCCATTCAATGCAAAATTATGTAAGATAATCAGTAAATGCGGAAATTTTTGAAAGATAAAGGGTGAATGCGTTGAAATTACATAAATTCACTGCTTAACTTGGTGGTGAAAATATATAAACTCACCGCTTATAAAAAATTTTAAAATTGTGTGAGATCAGCAGTGAAAGAGATGAAATTATACAAATTCACAGCTTAACTTAGTAGTAAAAAACACAAAAATTCACCGCTTAGAAAACGCTTTAACTTGTCTTTTGTTTAGATTAATTTATTAAAACACGCAGGCAGATTTATTGAAAGTCCCACAAATACCCATACATCTTTTTGAAACTCTTATTCAGTGGCAAATTTTTTGCCTAATTTCACTTCTAGAGTAAGCGGTGAACGTACAAAGTCGCCACATTTCACCGCTAAAATTTTCATTTACACCGCTAATCTTACAAAAGCTTTAAGCGTATGTTTTGCAAAAGTAGAGTGAATTTGATATAACTTCAATATCGCCAGAGTCTATTGAGTCTATTGCCGCGGAAGAAGAAGTGGGTTACAATGAGGAGATGAGAGGTACAAATCCGTTCAAGGACGGTAACTTGTAGAAAGCGGTGAAATGCGGTTAATTTTTGTAAGTTGACCGCTCACTCTGGCGGTGAACTTACATAATTTCATAATTTCACGAGATTCGCCGTGTTTCACCGCAAAATTATCAACAAAATTTGCGGTTGAAAAACAGCTTTTCACCGCTTATCTTACATATTTTTCCAATTTTTTTTTTCTCGACCCGGGTCTTAATAAAACATTCAGTGGTATCTCTTCATGACGTCATGAGGGACTGTTATAGCTGTGAGTAGCTAAACGAATTGTATTAGCGTGTCAAATGCGTTGTCTCAAAGTTACAATTGGAATCGCGGATCGAATCCGTGTTTAAGCGAGTTTTACTGAATTTACTAAATGGAATTGCAGAGCGAATCCATTCTAAACCTAGCTTGTGTATATTGAAAAGCGATTGCAGAGACAACTTAAATTTAGAAGATTAATCGAGATTATGATTACTAGAATATTAATTGTATGAACAAATTGTGAAATAATTTAGTAGACTAGAGGGAAAATTTTTATATGTGAACAATAAAAGTCATCATAAACTTAGTTACACAATCCATTAAAGAATATTAAAATAGAGGGTAGTTTATAATTTAGTACACATATGAACTTCGATATAAACTTATTCATCATTAGGTATAAAATTTCCTCCATGACAGGAAAAAATTTTAAAGTATTTACAATTTTTAAGAACGACACACGTATGCATAATGATGCAATTATGAAAATAACATAATCATTGAATGGAAAAGCGTCGCGAATGTTCAATTGAGTAAAAGAAATTGCATAATTTTATGGATTTGCAAAGCAAATACATGATAGTAAAGTTACACACACCAACATCCGATATGCTGTTGAATAATGAACTTGGAGTTGCGAACCAAATACAAGAAACAAATTAAGAAATACAGTTTAAATTTGTTTTCGCAGGCAAATACATGAGAGAATTATGAAAGTGTGAATAAAGAACAAATGCAATGATTAAACTATAGCACACACACTTTAATTTGGATTTGCCAAGCGAATATATGATTAAATTAGACTAAGTATTTCATGAGAGTTTGTAAAGTTTTAACAATTTTTAACTTATCAAATTTCATTTTCTGCATCCCATACAGACATTTCTCTTTCTTGATCTTATTCGTAATAACAAGTTCTAGGGTCAGGTGGTGATACTTGTCCGATCTGTATGTTGGGCTTTGGTGGAGATGGGATCCGAATTTGCTCTGAATTTTGAGTTATTGCTACTACCGATTCTTCGTCGGCCGACTTTTCAGGTTCTTGTTTCGTAGCCTTTTTCTTCTTTGATTTGGACGAGCTGGTAGATGCTAGTGAGCTGGTTGGCGAGATATCCGGCTCCGAAAATCCGTAAAATTGGGGCCGTTTACGTTTTTGACCTTAATTCTGTATTTGGGGGTCGGGTACCACTGATGTTCCAGGTTGTTTTTGTGGGGTTGGATCACTAGGATCGGTCACAGAAACCGTATTTCGACGACGTTTGGGTTGAGGCTTTGAAGGTTTTTGAACTCTCAGGGCCCGAGTTACATTAGAATTCACAGAAGAGACTACTGATGTGGTGTCTCATTGACGACGGAGAAATTTTATTTCTCCCCTCTTCTGTTTTCTCAAACTGTTGCTGCGTTTATCTATTTTAGTTTCTGTGGTTTGCTCGTA
This sequence comes from Convolutriloba macropyga, assembly GCF_964194025.1. NCBI lineage: Eukaryota > Metazoa > Xenacoelomorpha > Acoela > Convolutidae > Convolutriloba > Convolutriloba macropyga. Next base: position 15,001 of record NW_027449545.1, on the reverse strand, counting down.
GGGTACCGGTCGACGTTGGGCATATGTCCACAGATTTGCTGCTCGTTCGGCTTTTGTTCTGAATTTTGCGAGGTCCCTGTCCCTGATTTTTACTGTTGCTCGTCCCGGCTCGTTTATGATAGTTGTTGCTGGGTAGGATTTGGTGACGTATGATCCAGGTTTGAGGACTTCATGCAATCCAGCTAACTGTTTCTTTGCTGTTTTCTTGTTCGGTAGTTTTCGGGCAAGTTTAACTTTCAGCGATGCCACAGTCTTGGGAATTGAGTTCGAAAATTTAGGATGTAATATGAAACGCAATTCTTTATCATCTGATTCACGGTAGCGGTGGCCTGCATCTTTTTGTGCCTGACACATACTCTTTTCTATTTCCAGATCACTTCTATCAGGGTTGATCCATCCAGCATCGTCAAGAAAAGTTTCCGCGGGGACAGTGTCAGAATCTAAATAGTAGTTAATAATTTTTAAAAAGGTTAAATTTAAAATTGATTGAACAGTACTAATGTTCTTTAAAGGAGTATTTGAAGGACGCTCGAAATGAGCTTCAAACGGTGTTATCTTTGTAGTTTTCCCTTTTGTTAACCGGAGGTCTGAAATTAATCAATTTAATCGCATTCGAATTAGAAAATGTTTCTTCGTTTTCAGCTTTCATGCAGGATAGACGCCGTTTTGTTGTTTGGATCATTCGCTCCACTAATCCAATAGCCCAATGATCGCCTACAGGAGCATCGAGCATGTTAATATTTTTTGTTGCAGTTATTTGTGACTTGTTTACCTTCTATGCAGGTTGCTTGGTCTAACCGTAATGTTCACGGAATCCCATGATTATATGCATATTTACGAAGAAATTTAACTACATTTTTACCATTAGCTTTATCGAAAATCTCAGCTGTAGGATATTTTGAATAACGCTCAATACATGTGAGTAAAAAAATTTCTTTATCTTTTTCATTCAATATCGGACACCCAAAGTCAATTTGATATTCTTCATTAGGTTCATGACATAATTTATGCGGATGCAATTTGGACTTAGGAATAACAGGTTTGAGATTCTTACCGATTTCCGTACATTGGACAGAATCAGATGTTTTAGCGAGAATTTCTCTGTGCATGTACGGCCACTAGGCGTATTTAGATAGTGAGATCATCCCCCAGCTACCGGGATGCGTCATGTGGATCGACTCAAGTACGGCATTTTTAATTGGACCGATAACGACCTCTTTGCGCCTGACTTCGTCGTCATGATTTACACAATCTCGGATTTCTTTTAAAACGGCATTTTTGCTGGTGAGGACTGCGAAGAAAGACTTCGTAAAAAGCTGATGCAAATTTTTATCTCTTCCCGGGAGAGTTTGATCTCTCGACATGAGGTCTGGGTGTTGTTGACTTTCGTGCTTGTTTTTGTAATCGGCGTCGATTGAGTTCGGAATGTTACTCGGGGAGTTTGCGGAGATGCAGGGGGGTTGATTTGAGAAGACTCAATTGCAGACATTGTGATATGGTTGATTTTGGTATCAGGATTAGCGAATGAATTTAGTTCTGAGTTTAATATCTGGATTTGCGGAGCGGATGCAGTATCAGTTTTGAGCAGGTGAGCTGCGTGACAGTTAAAGCTTGAAATAGATTCTGAATTGTAATTATTTACTTTTTCTTTAGTAGTGAGCCAGTTATTCGAGGCATTTGGAATATGTGCGTTACTCTTAGTAGATTTGCAAGAGTGGACGCGCGTCTTGTTTACTAGTAATTTCCGTTTGCAGGTATTCTGCGGTTTTTGTAATGGAATTTTATTCGAGTTACTAAATAAAGCTGTAATTGCGTCGCAAATACGGGAAATTGTAGCTACCATGAATTCCTCATCACATTGAGTGATGCTTTTTGCCTTTTGAATTGGTTTACGCAAAATATAATCAACTAATCCCATATGTGTGCCAGGAAAATGTTCTATATTAAAACCAAAGGCTAACAAACGATCAATCCACCTTGTTAATTGACTATTATATGATTTATTTGAACGATGAGATTTTAAAACTGAAAGAAGTGCTCTATGATCTGTCAAGACTGTAAAAATTTTTCCAAAAGGATAAAATTTAAAATATTCAATAGCCCCAACTACACCAAGTAATTCTAATTCATTAATACCGTAACGTTCTTCGTTGCTATTAAGAAAGCGAGATGCAAAAGCCACCGTTTTCTACCCTTCACAATCCAATTGCTCTAGTGCTGCGCCTAGACCTTGACGAGATGCGTCGCATTTGAATCGCGTTTCCAGTGTCGGATTAAAATGAGCGTTTTCCGCAGCGTTTGCGATTGTAGTTTTAATATTTTCAAAATGAGTTTGGTGATTTTCAGTCCAAACAAATTTTTCATTTTTCTTACATAAAGGCCGAAGAGGGTGACAAATTTTTACCAGATTAGGATTGAATTTGCCTAAATGTTGAACACTACCTAGACATGGTTGTAGTAGTTTCAGTGTTTTTGGGGCCTTGATTTCTGCTATAGCTGCTGTTTTCAATTCTATAGGCTTAACACCACTTTTGGAGAATGTAAAACCAAGCCAGTTTATCTGGTGTTTGGCAAAATGACATTTGCTAAAGTTTATTCTGAGACTATCGGTATCAAGTTTTTGTAGGCATTTGTAGACGTATTTGATATGCGATTCCTTACTACCTTTGCTAACTACAATTATATCGTCAAGGAAACAAAATGTATTGTCTAAACCAACCGAAGTTTAATCCATATTCTTTTGGAACTCCGCCAGCATGTCCGTAAGACTGTAAAACCCAGTTTCATAACGATACGTACCAGTAGAGTCACGGCAAATGATTTTAAAGTTACAATGACGAGAATTATCCGGGTACCATCATAATAGGCTGTACTCATATTTAAAGTCAATTGTTGAGAGACAAACGTTATCACCTTGATTGGAATCGTTGATGTGTTGTGAAATAGAATCGATAATACTATCTTTGTTAGGCATTTGGTAATTATTTTTATGGATTGTTTTATTCAAGACTTTTGAATCCAGAGCTAATTTTATCGATTTGTCTTTCTTAACTGTGATGACAATTGGAGAAATGAAAATTTTATCTGAGCACTCTTGTAACTTTTCGATATGTCCTTGATCTGAAAGTTTCTTCAATTCATCGGATACTTTGTTTAACAAATTTATAGGAACACGACGACCTTTTTGGTGTGGTGGGGTATAATTTTTAAGAAATTTGGAGCAAACTCTATGTAATTTTGACTTGCCAATTCTGAAGATAAAGTCAGGAAAACCGGTTGCAATTTGATTTTTGATTGGACAGTGTTCTTGTTCTACCTGATTGACTGTCCTTGGACTATTAGATTGCTGAATCGAAAGTCCAAGAGCAGGAAACAAATCTCTACCCAACAGTGAGCGATGGCCGTCCGTCACTACTTGAATTTCAATTGGACTCGCGTACCAATTGTTACTTCGAATTAATGTTTGTAGAATGCCTAGCGTTTGAATGGGTTCGTTAGAGAAATTTTTAATTATTTGGCAGCCACCTCGCGTATCCACTTCGAATTTGGGTCTTGGAAAATGACGGCGTTTGCCAGCGTTTCATTTTTTATCGTGCAAACACTACCCGAATCCACCAACACATTTGTTGCTGTATTTCCAAATACCACAGGGAGATTGATTGCTTCTATAGAGGTTGTAGAATCTGCTGAAGATACTGATGCAACACAACTGTCTTCAACGATGAGTACTTTGATTCTAAATCAGGGTCAAAATTAATCGAAATTTGATAAACATCGTCAAGTTGATCATCTTTTTCGAAATTGTTGACCCTTGGTTTGGGTTTTGGATATGAACCTGAATTCTTAGGTTTTCGGCAAACCATCGCGAATTGATTTTCAATGCCACTGTTATTGAATTTCGTTCCACGTGCAGGACATTTGTTACGATGTTACGAAGTCCAACTCAATCCACAAAAATGACAAAATGTAGGTCTTTTTTGAGCAGTGGAGTTCATATTTGAATATGGGGTAGCATTTGCGATGCGCATCCGTTGTACTTGATTGACTGTGAAATTGAGTTCGGATTTATTAGCGTTCATTTCAAATTGACTAGTGGTGCCCATTTCAATGTTTATTGCGATTGTTAAAGCTTTATCGGGTTCAACGTTTCTATTAGAGGCTCTTTTTGAATATCCTCATTTTGCATATTTGCAATAAAAACATCTTTGATAATGGTATCTGACTTTTATCCCAGATCACAGTTTTCCGAAAGTTCTTTGAGATGACCATAGAATTTTTCGATTGGTTCATCTCTCTGTTGTTTTCGTGTTAGAAGGAGATATCGATCCAAAGTTATGTTATGAATTCGGATGAAAGTTTTGTTTAAAATATCCCAGAGATTTCTTGTTGAAATTTATCTAGATTAACAGTCAAATTTTGTGAAGTGAAGATCCGTCGCCCTTCTGTTCCGAGGCTCAAATACATCAAAGAGGATGATTTCTGATCGCAAAATTTCCAAGGTTTGTCTCCGCATAGTACCCCTATAGCCTCAATACGTAAACAGTGGTTTTTCATTGCCATCTTTGCCCGTTCATTACGGGTACGTCTGTCTCGTTCCGATTGCGCAGTAGGATTGTCAACCGCGTCTTCATTAACGGGCTCCTGGGTTAGAACAACATGTTCTGGAGGGTCGGCCGAGAGAAGGTCCACAACGATCCCAGCCCGAGCAAAAATTACAGGTTTGAGTTGTGTTCTCCAACTCTCCCATCGAAAGGGGGGCTCTAGAGTTGCTTTCTCCCAAAAAGGTGGAATTTCCAGTGGGGATTTGCCGCTGTCCGTTAGTGCTGGCTGCGCCATGCTATAGCTGTGAGTAGCTAATCGAATTGTATTAGCGTAAGAAATGCTTTGTCTCAAAGTTACAATTGGAATCGCGGAGCGAATCCGTGTTTAAGCGGGTTTTACTGAATTTACTAAAAGGAATCGCACAGCGAATCCAGGCTAAACTTAGCTTGTGTGTTTTGAAAAGCGATTGCAGATAACTTGAATTCAGAAGATGATTCGAGTTCATGATTACTATAATTTAAAAAGTATGAACAAACTGTGAAATAATTTAGTAGACTAGAGGGAATATTTTTATATGTGAACACTAAAAGTTATCATAAACTTAGCTACACAATCCATGAAATAATAATAAAATAGAGTGTAGTTTATAATTTAGTACACATATGAAAGTCGATATATACTTATGTATCCTTAGGTATCACAGGGAAACCCACCATCAATCATGGTAGGGGTTCAGTATAAATTGATCATAACCACATTTTATAGTGACCATAACGCTTATATATATATATATATATATATATATATATATATATATATATATACGTTTACATACATATATATATATATATATATATATATATATATATATATATATATATATATATATAAACTGTTATGGTCAATATATAATGTGAGGTAGGATAGAGAAAAACATAATTTTGTTATCTGACAAAACCATATTAGCTGAGTAAAAGGGGGCCTCAGACTCATGTGTACAACCCTGCATGAGTCCCAAAACTAAAAAGACTGATTGAACGTCAGGAGTAAAAAAAAGCTGACTAGAGGAACAACGGGGGGCGGACACTTTTTGCACAGCATTTTTTTAACATGTGGAATTGGTCAAGCACCTAAATGGAAGCAATGATTAATTACCAAAATTGTCCCCTTGTTTTTTCGGCGAAATGCAATTTTGGAAATATTTTGTGTCCCCCATATCAGGAAGTGGACAAAAAATTGTATTTTTTTTTTATAAAATGGTCTAAAAAATTTTTTATCGTTTTTTTGTCTCCAGTGGATGTGAAATGTTGTGAGACATGTCTTGTGTTAAAAAAAGTTTTCGAAACACTTTTTTTGAAAATTGAAGTTTTGATACCATAGGAAGACAATAACTTGTGAAAAAGTTTGAACAATGAGTTTCAAAAAGTTTGAAAAAAAACATGTTTTTTTATTGAAAAATAGCTTAAAATTTTTAATGAAAATGGGTTCAAAACTTTTCAACGTTATTTCACTTTTAATCAGTGTGAAAAATTTTGAAACACGTTTGGTGTGATAAACACCAACATGCATGTCGCCGCCACACCCCAAACAATCCGCCAAGCATCAGTCAATTACACTCATCGCTTACCCACACAAATAAACACACACCAGGCGTGTACACCAACACATACAAGCACACAAACGCCACGCACCTACAACAACGAAACCCAAACACAACGCACACACCCAAGCCGGTCTGCATGCGCACGCACACAAGGCTGCCATACATTCCTTCGCTACTAAGCGCTCCAAAACGCACGGCACTGCCACACACAAATAATTGATTATAAAGCCAATCAATATCAACGAAAAATTGTTAATCTTTGTGCAAATTTTGTGCATAGGCACTGTCTTAATCTAGATAATATGAAAGTACATATGGACAAAAACAAGAAAAAGAACCAAAAAGAATATCTTGAAATATTTCATGAGGAAAAGTGTTTCCACTCTGTGTGTTTTTTGATAAATGGAAGATAAATCAACTAAATTTACCAAATTTGTAAACCGTTTTTGAATTTTGTTTTATTAGGACAAACCAAAAATTTAAGCAACGTTTGGTAAATCAACGTGTAATATATGCGTAAACAAATTTCATTGTAGTGAGTAAAAAGCAAAATAAAAAATTTTTTTGCCGAGACTTACGATCGTTTTTTTGTTGAATCATCTAATCAGAAAACGTCTTTGTTTTGTTTACAAATAAATAACCTACTCTGAACAATTCAGCCAAAACTGTTTCCGCAACTCTTATGTCAATTTTGTAACGGTTCTAATGTTTGTCAAGTTGTCTTTGTAAGGCAAGTGATAAAGCAACAAATTTTAACGCTCCATTAATCAACATACCTTTCCCGTTTTGAAAACTTTGGTTTTAAACAAAAACAGAACCCTGTTGCAAAAAAATTAGTCGGCAGATAAAAAAGAATTTCTATTTTAACTCCAATCAACACTTTGAAATGTATCGCGCCAGATAACTAGACAAGAATTTGAAATCGCCAATTTGGAGTTGGCACAAAATCATGTTTGAAAAAAGATCAATAAAGAAATCACATGAAAAATTATAAATTTTGAAGCGATGCAAATGTAAAACTAAGAGTACTTACAAACAGTAACACGGTGTTTTTATAGGCGAGAGAGTTTGATGCCCTTCTTCGATGGAGCGTAACACTGACTTGGAAGTGGCGTTGGACAAGTTGGACTTAAGTTGGACAAGAGTAGGAGAAGTTGTTTTTCCGGCGTTGTTGTTGAATCGTTATCCAGTTGAGATGACTGATCAAAAGCCCAGATTTCAGACATCTGCTCCTCTGCGAGCTGTTCGCGCTGGTTTTCCTCAAATTTCAATAAAATCAAGGTCATAGCTTTCTGCTGTTCTTAGATAACTTCTTCAGGTCCTCTCCCTATTTTGTTTTAATAGGCGCGATACAACCATAGTAATGCGGACAACAAGGAAAATCAGTAATTGTCAAGTTTTTTTGGTCGTTTTTGTTATCTGAAAAAATGTTCAGCGGCCATTATTTTCAAAAAATAAAAACTTCAGCAGTAAAGGGCTTCTAACTGGTAACTAACTATCAGTTTTCCGAAGTATTATCTTGGCAGTGAAAAAGTAAAAAAAAAACAAATTTATCAATTATAACGAAGACAAAAATGTCAAATTGGATTGAATTATAGTTAACGAAATTGATAAAAAAGAAATGAGAAATGGCTGTATGATAGGAGTTATCAACAGAATGATTTGCTTATTTGTTTGGAACGCTCAATTTTTGAGTCAAGTCTAAAAATAGAATTATCTCATCTCTTCATTTGAGGTTTTTTTGAGTGCGCTGGATTTTCTTTTGATATGTATAAACCAGTTTCTATAGGCCGGACCACCTTATCCGTTTTTAAAGATAAATAACTCTATATTTACTTTATTTGCGTCGGTTGGTAACTATGATAATGTTTTTTGAAAGATATCTTATAAAGCTCAGTGGAAAAATGTTGCGTCAAAAAATAGATTGAGCTGAACTGTCTTGGACAATTGTGACATTGAATGGGCTTGGCAGCAGGATGAACTTTTTTACTAATTTTTACTAAGTTTTTTTCTGAACTTCCATCTTCACGAAAACCAGACGTTTATGGATGCTTAATTTTGAACCAGTTACAGCTTCCCCTATTTTGTTTATGCTTAAAGAAATGCTGCCACAGCCTAACTTCTGTTTGTTCAGTGGGTCCACTGTCCAGACTTGTAGGCGTCGGGCTGCGCAATTTGTTTACAAGCAATTAAACTTGGCCCAAGAAAGCCTGAATTAGACTATAACGGTGCGTAAGTATTTAACCAGATAAAGCTTCGCCTGTTTTATGTAAACATTAAAATAACGATGCTACCACTAAATTTTTGTTCGATCAGTTGTAGCACTGTCCAGACATGTAGGCACAAGGCTGCGCAATATGTTTGCAAGCAATTGAACTCTGCTTGAGAAAGCCTTTATTTAACTGTTAGGGTGAGTAAGTTTTTAGCCAGTTACAGTTTCACCTGTTTAACGTATACAACATAAGAACACAGGCGCCTCTTACCTTTGCTTATTCAGATGTAGCACCGTCCAGACATGTAGGCGTCAGATAGAATAACTTGTTTACCAACAGTTCTGTCTTTTGTAGTCGTATCATTCTGAGCAATTATTTCAGATCAATTAGTTTGTTATCATGGGAGCTGTTCTATCTAAATACGCTGAAGATAGCGACTTCCATTTGGATCTTTCGGTGAGCGAAAAACGGCTTGCGGGGGTTGCTGTGAAAACTTATAACTCTACCGGCACTTACGTTTCACTGAAATTATTCAAACGTGAGAGCGAGCAAGTTGATTAAGATTTCGATCAAAAAATTTAATTTTATTTTTTTTGTGAGTCTGAGGACTGCGATTGAGCGTCTCGTCTGAGTTCCATAATATCAATAATCATTTCCATGTTTCTGCACATTTGTAGCCGGGAGAAAATATGTTTTTTGGTAGTTATTGGTAATGCCAAGGGATCTGCAAAGAATAAAATGGGTTTTGCACATCGTTAAGCTAGCACAACCCAGTGGGTTCCAATAGAGTTGGAGCAAGATATGTTAACAATTATAAATCATATACGTGAAAAAACAGGTTGTAGTTATCGGCGGCGTAAACACCATGAAAGCTAAATTTCAACTGCTTGCACTTTCTGATTCCAAGTGAAATTTGATCTTCGTAACACATTTCTACATAAGCTAATGAAGTCATTGAATTGTAGTACAACGTCTGGTTATCAGTTGTTGACATTGGAGTTCCAGTCGTTGCAAAGCCATTTCGATAAATGATTGTCTCCTTTAAACCAATTTTTTGATAATGAAATGCATTAGCAGCATTGGTACCGATGAATGCTGTACCAACGCATAATGCAAAAATCACTCTTCTGATAAGCTCTTCAGTGAAAATTAATAGGACCAAAATTTCAATTAACGATGAAAGTGTTTCAGCAACTTTTTTCACTCACAAAAAAGGTCTGACAAGATTTAATATCCACTGGAGACAGAAAATCAACCAAAAAATGTGTAGTCTCATTTTTCAAAACATTTTAGCAGTTATTTTCCCCCAAAAACACTAAAATTACAATTTTCAAAACAAAAGTATTTCAGCCTATTTTTTTCACTCACAAAACATGTTTCACAACGTTCACATCTACTGCAGACGGAAAATTGACAAAAATTTTTTTGACCAGATTTTTCAAAACATTCAACAAGTTTTCCCCCCAATGGGACCAAAATTTCAGTTTTTGAAAAAAATGTTTCCGACAATTTTTTTTACTCACAAAATATGTTTCACAGAGTTTCGCATCCACTGGAGAAAAAAAAAATCGACAAAAAACTTTAGACGCAACTTTTGAAAAAAATTTACAAGTTATTTTCCAATTATGGGACCAGTATTTCAATGTTGGAAAAATGTGTCCCCGACAAATTTTTTACTCACAAAACATGCTTAAGCAACATTTCACATCCACTGGAGACAAAAAGTTGATAAGCATTTTTTAGACCCCATTGTTCCAAAAAGTTTACAAGTAATTGTCGCCGTATAGGACCAAAATTTCATTTTTCGAAAAAAAGTGTTTCTGACATTTTTTTCACTCGCAAAACATGTTTCACAACGTTTCACATCCACTGGAGACAGAACATTGAGAAAGATTTTTTAGGAACCAGTTTTCGAAACTTTTTACAAGTTATTTTCCCCAATGAGACCAAAATTTCATTTTTTGAAAAAAATTGTTTCAGACTATTTTTTTCACTCACAAAACATGTTTCACAATATTTCACATCTACTGGAGACAGAAAATTGTCAAAAATTTCTAAACCACATTTCAAAACATTTTACAAGTTTTTCTCCACCAATGGGACCAAAATTTCAATTTTTGAAAAAAATTGTTTCACACAATTTTCACTCACAAAACTTGTTTCACAACGTTTCACATCTACTAGAGACAGAAAATTGACAAAAAAATTTCAAACCACATTTTTCAAAATATTTTAAAAATTTTTTTCCACCAATGGGACCCAAATTTCTATTTTCGAAAAAAAATTGTTTCACACAACTTTTCTTTCACAAAACATGTTTCACAACGTTTCACATCCACTGGAGACAGAAAATTGACAAAAAATTTTCAAACCACATTTTTCAAAACATTTTACAAGTTTTTCCCCCCAATTGGACCAAAATTTCGATATTCGAAAAAAAATTGTTTCACACAAATTTTCACTCACAAAACATGTTTCACAACGTTTCACATCCACTGCAGACAGATAATTGACAAAAATAAATGAGACCTCATTTTTCATAAAGTGTTACAAGTTATTGTCTCCCTATGGGACCAAAATTTCTATTTTGAAAAAGGTTCCCGACAACTTTTTTCACTCACAAAACATGTTTCACAACATTTCACATCCACTGTAGACAAAAAATCGACAAAAATTTTCCAGACAAAAATTTTTTAGACAAAAATTTTCAGTTTCCGAAAAAAGTGTTTCCGACAGTTTCAATCGCAAATTATGTTTCACAACATTTCACATCCACTCGAGACGAAAACTCGACAAAAGATTTTTTCACCCCAGTTTTCAGAAAAAGGATGAGGGACAAAAAATAATTACGGAGAAAAAAAGTATTTCAAAAATCTCTTTTCGGCGAAAAAAACAATGGGGACAATTTTGATAATGAATCAGTGCTTTCTTTTAGGTCATTGATCTATTCCACATTTTAAAAAATCACGTTGCAAAGTGTCCGTCTCCCCCCCCCCGTTGTTCCTCTAGTCATCTTTTTATACTACCGGGGTTGAATTTTTCCGCCCAAAATGATGTAAGAGTGGGGCTACAATGGGAGGATTTTTTCGGAAAATGCAGCTCAAAACTCTTACGTCTTTTTGGACTGCATTGGGCTTCCAAGGGGGGTAAAATGGTGTAAGAGTGAGGGGGTAAAAATCAAATTAACCCCCCACACCTACATCTCTTTTTGGCTGCCAAGGAGGGTAAAACGATGTAAGAGTTGGGGGGTAATTTGTCTTTTACCCCCTCACTCTTACACCATTTTACCCCCCTTGGCAGACCAAAAAAGATGTATGATTTGGGGGTTAATTTGTCTTTTACCCCCTCACTCTTATACCATTTTAACCCCCTTGGAAGCCCAATGCAGCCCAAAAAGACGTAAGAGTTTTGAGCTGCATTTTCCTAAAAAATCCTCCCATTGCAGCCCCACTCTTACGTCATTTTACCTCACTTGGCAGCCCAAACCTTACATCATTTTACCCCCCCCCCCCCCCCTGGCAGCCCAACTCTTCTCTTACATCATTTAACTCCCTCAATCTTTTAGCCCCCATACCTGAAGACTGCCAGTCTTGAACCCACAACCTCTGTACTCTCAGCTGCGTCGCCTTATCCTCCAGACCATCGATGCTTGTCCAACTCTTGACGGTTTATATATATAAATAATAATTTTCAGAATTGCCCCATCACAACAAATTACCCCCTCACTCTTACATCGTTTTACCCCCCTTGGCAGCCCAACTCTAACATCATTTTACCCCCTCTGAACAAATTCCCCCCTTAATCTTACAGCAATTTACCCCCTTGGCAGCCCAACTCTTACCTCATTTTACCCCCTCTGGACAAATTACCCCCTCACTCTTACACCAATTTAACCCCCTTGGCAGCCTAATTCTTACATCATTTTACCCCCACAGAACAAATTACCCCCTCACTCTTACACCATTTTACCCCTCTTGGCAGCCCAACTCTTGCATCATTTTACCCCAACTGAACAAATTACCCCCTCACTCTTACACTATTTTACCCCCCTTGGCGGCCCAACTCTTACATCACTTTAACCCCTCTGAACAAATTACCCCCTCACTCTTACACTATTTTACCCCCTTGGCAGCCCAATCCTTACATAGATTTTACCCCCTCTGAACAAATTACCCCCTCACTCTTACACCATTTTACCCCCCTTGGCAGCCCAACTCTTACCTCATTTTACCCCTCTGGACAAATTACCCCCTCACTCTTACACCATTTTACCCCCCTTAACAGCCCAACTCTTACCTCATTTTACCCCCTCTGGAGAAATTACCCCCTCACTCTTACACCATTTTACCCCCCTTGGCAGCCAAACTCTTACATCATTTTCCCCCCTCTGAACAAATTACCCCTTCACTCTTACACCATTTTACCCCTCTCTGGACAAATTACCCCCTCACTCTTACCCCATTTTAACCCCTTGGCAGACCAATTCTTACATCATTTTACCCCCACTGAATAAATTACCCCCTCACTCTTACACCATTTTACCCCCCTTGGCAGCCCAACTCTTACATCATTTTACCCCCACTGAACAAATTACCCCCTCACTCTTACACCATTTTACCCCGCTTGGCAGCCCAACTCTTACCTCATTTTACCCCCCTCTGGACAAATTACCCCCTCATTCTTACACCATTTTACCCCCCTTGCCAGCCCAATTCTTACATCATTTTACCCCCACTGAACAAATTACCCCCTCACTCTTACACCATTTTACCCCCCTTGGCAGCCCAACTCTTACATCATTTTACCCCCACTGAACAAATTTCCCCCTCACTCTTACACCATTTTACCAACCTTGACAGCCCAACTCTTACCTCATTTTACCCCCTCTGGAGAAATTACCCCCTCACTCTTACACCATTTTACCCCCCTTGGCAGCCAAACTCTTACATCATTTCCCCCCTCTGAAAAAATTACCCCCTCACTCTTACACCATTTTACCCCGCTTGGCAGCCCAACTCTTACCTCATTTTACCCCCCTCTGGACAAATTACCCCCTCACTCTTACCCCATTTTAACCCCCTTGGCAGCCCAATTCTTACATCATTTTACCCCCACTGAACAAATTACCCCCTCACTCTTACACCATTTTACCCCCCTTGGCAGCCCAACTCTTACATCATTTTACCCCCACTGAACAAATTACCCCCTCACTCTTACACTATTTACCCCCCTTGGCGGCCCAACTCTTACATCACTTTAACCCCTCTGAACAAATTACCCCCTCACTCTTACACTATTTTACCCCCCTTGGCAGCCCAATTCTTACATACATTTTAACCCCTCTGAACAAATTACCCCCTCACTCTTACACCATTTTACCCGCCTTGGCAGCCCAACTCTTACCTCATTTTACCCCTCTGGACAAATTACCCCCTCACTCTTACACCATTTTACCCCCCTTGGCAGCCCAACTCTTACATCATTTTACCCCCACTGAACAAATTACCCCCTCACTCTTACACTATTTACCCCCCTTGGCGGCCCAACTCTTACATCACTTTAACCCCTCTGAACAAATTACCCCCTCACTCTTACACTATTTTACCCCCCTTGGCAGCCCAATTCTTACATACATTTTAACCCCTCTGAACAAATTACCCCCTCACTCTTACACCATTTTACCCGCCTTGGCAGCCCAACTCTTACCTCATTTTACCCCTCTGGACAAATTACCCCCTCACTCTTACACCATTTTACCCCCCTTGGCAGCCCAACTCTTACATCATTTTCCCCCCTCTGAACAAATTACCCCCTCACTCTTACACCATTTTACCCCCCTTGGCAGCCCAACTCTTACCTCATTTTACCCCCACTGAACAAATTACCCCCTCACTCTTACACCATTTTACCCCCCTTGGCAGCCCAACTCTTACCTCATTTTACCCCTCTGGACAAATTACCCCCTCACTCTTACACCATTTTACCCCCCTTGACAGCCCAACTCTTACATCACTTTACCCCCTCTGAACAATTTACCCCCTCACTCTTACACCATTTTACCCCCCGTGGCAGCCCAACTCTTACATCACTTTACCCCCTCTGAACAAATTACCCCCTCACTCTGACACCATTTTACCCCCCCTTGGCAGCCCAACTCTTACCACATTTTCACCCCTCCTCCCATTGCAGCCCATTGCAGCCCACTCTTACATGGCAATTTCAGTCATGAGGGTAATTCCTTAAAAGTCCTCCCATCGCAGCCCATTGCTGCCCCCACTTACATGACAATTTCAGTCATGGGGGTAATTCCTGAAAACTCCTCCCATTGCAGCCCAATGCAGCCCACTCTTACATGGCAATTTCAGTCAGGGGGTAATTCCTTAAATGTCCTCCCATTGCAGCCCATTGCAGCCCACTCTTACATGGCAATTTCAATTGGGTGGGGTAATTCCTTAAAAGTCCTCCCATTGCAGCCCATTGCAGCCCACTCTTACATGGCAATTTCATTCAGGGGGGTAATTCCTTAAAAGTCCTCCCATTGCAGCCCATTGCAGCCCACTCTTACATGACAATTTCAGTCATGGGGGGTAATTCCTTAAAAGTCCTCCCATTGCAGCCCATTGCAGCCCACTCTTACATGGCA
>NW_027449544.1:0-52270 GCF_964194025.1 Convolutriloba macropyga | reverse complement strand
CAAAAAATATCAATTTTATTCCTGTTTCTCCGATCATCCTTGCCTGGAGAACTAGGGTTTATCAAACTAAAACCCAAGCCGCTAGTAGTGTAAAGTTTCATGCTTACTTAAAAAGATTTTACCAATGTGATTTCTCGAAACAGCAAAATTGCATCATGAAATTTTATTCTGGAATTAGGCTTTCAAAAGTATCAAATAAAAAATTCATAAATTAAGAGTGTTGAACCAGTTTTCGCCAGAAGAGTGTTGAACCATTTTAATGTTTTTGCGACACGTGAAAAGTGTCGTTAATTTTTTGCTCAAATAGAGCAAAAATCACTTTTTGTCTTGGTTTCTCCAGTTAACAAAAACTAGACCTGTGATAATTTATGAAACATGATTGAATCAAGTTAGGCTTTATTAAACAACTAAACAAAAAAATGCTTTTAGGTCCACATTAGCGTGATAGCCGAGAGGAAAGGTGTGTGATTTACACGCCAATGATTGAGAGTTCAATCCCCTGCCTCCGTGAAGATATCTGTGTAAGGATGAGCTCTTACTTAACCATAGCTTCAGGTTGATCATAGCCTGACTAATGCTGGCTGCAATAATGGTACCACGTCAAAGTCTCAGATGCAAAAAAAGGGGCCATAGTAATCAAAAAAGAGCTTTCATGCTCACCAAATGAACAGTCTGAGATGTGGGGAATAATTGAAAAATGACAGGCAGCTGAGAACAGGCTACTGTTAATACACTGCATACTGAAAACCTAATGCTGCTCGGCTGCGATTACGCAGAAACACATTTATCTATTTTTGATAAATCAGTCATCAGTGAATCATAAGAAAAAAAATTTTTAAAATTTTTGCTGAGATTTTCTTTGAAAGAAAAACTACTGGGTTCAATTTAAGCGGAAGTTCAGCAAACATCTCAGATACGCCGATTAAAGATATAGTGATTATAAAAGTAAGGTAGCCCACTATTTATGAAGAAAAATTCAATGTTCGACAAAATTGTCCACTTTTGGAAAAAGTTCAACATCACTACTTCCCAACGCTAGTGATCTCACGAGCATCTGTTTATGAAATAAGATACAGCGCTCACTTACCGGATACCCCAATGTCAATTTGAAAAACTCCATTAAATGTTCACATCACAAAAATTTCTCATGGCGCAATATGTTTATGTACACTATGTTTATTCAGTGTATTACTAAGCTCAACAACTGATGTGCATGACTCTTTCGAGCATAACGATTCATTTCGACGCAACAGGCAGAGGAAAGGTTGTAATTGTTTTTTAAGTGTCATAATTAACTCAATTCCTTAGCAAGCTATATTCATATTCCTATAATAGCAATTTAGGGGCCTAAATAAGTTAATAAGAAAGTTAAACAAGTTATATCAGAAAATATTTGTGAGAATCCTTAGATAATCCGAGCTGTGCCGCTATAGCGCAAGCCTGAAGCAATATTACCTAAATTATGATATCAATTTCTAAGATTATATGATCACATTCTAAGATTCTTTATTAATGATCACCATTCTTGGACAATTGAACTCTTGAAAATTATAAACAGACAAGTCTCTGCTTATATTAAGTTATGCTTTACACTCAGCGTGTATTCATCAAGTTATTTTTTCGAAAACAGAAGTAAAAATTCCAGCCTATTTGATGACGTCATAAACCGCACATTCAAACTATTCTGCGCTCTTGGAAAAAAACTCAATTGACGTCAAAAGTAATTAAACAGGAGCAGTTAACTAAATACTGTAACTGATTATTTGACGATGATGTAGTCACAAGTAATGATTTTTTCAGAGATTCAGGTAGACATCTAAAAGTCTTTTTAAGTGATGCATAATTAACGACATAAACACGCTTAGTTTATACGTTTCCAACGTGTCTGCAGGGGATATCGTCATAAATAAATATTAGACTGATGAAATATATTAATCGAATAAAGCCAGACAATTAAGCATACAGTACACACACGCCTATTGATTTCATTCCCTTACAATAAAATAGGAGAAATGGCAAACGAGTTTCTTTGGTGTCGTTGAATCACTACTGAATACAAGAGTACATGGGGCTCGTTTCTATTTATAGAACCACCAGTTAGTTGGGTTTTTCATATATAGTCCCTCAAATTATTTCAAAATATTAATTATCGAGTGGATATAATTTTGTGGAGTGACCCCGCAGTTGACCCACAGTGTATTTCAGCACTGCCCGGGTTGAATTTTTCCGCCCAAAAGGACGTAAGAGTGGGGCTCCAATGGGAGAATTTTTTAAAAAAAATGCAGCTCAAAACTCTGACATCTTTTTGGGCTGCATGGGGCTTCCATCGGGGGTAAAATGGTTTAAGAGTGAGGAAGTAAAACCCAAATTAACCCCCCACTTTTACGTCTTTTTGGTCTGTCAAGGGGGTAAAACGATGTAAGAGTTCGGGGGTAATTTCTCCATTACCCCCGAACTCTTACATCGTTTTACCCCCTTGACAGACCAAAAAGATGCAAGAGTGGGGGGTTAATTTGTCTTTTACCACCTCACTCTTACACCATTTTACCCCCCTTGGAAGCCCAATGCAGCCCAAAAAGACGTACGAGTTTTGAACTGCATTTTCCTAAAAAATCCTCCTATTGCAGCCCCACTCTTACATCAGTTTATCCCCCTCGGCAGCCCAACTCTTAAATCATTTTACCCCCTCAATTTACATTATTTCAGCGCCCATACCTGAAGACTGCCAGTCTTGAACCCACAACCTCTGTACCCTCAGCTGCGTCGCCTTAACCTCCAGGCCATTAATGCTTGTCCAACTCTTGACAGTCTCTATATATGAATAATACTTTTTAGAATTGCCCCCTCTCAACAAATTACCCCCTCACTCTTACATCATTTTACCCCCTCAGAACAAATTACCCCCTCACTCTTACACCATTTTACCCAGTTGGAAGCCCAACTCTTACACCATTTTACCCCCTCTGAACAAATTAACCAATCACTCTTACACCATTTTACCCCCTTTGGCAGCCCAAATCTTACACCATTTTACCCCTCTGAACAAATTAACCCCTCACTCTTACACCATTTTACCCCCGTTGGCAGCCCAACTCTTACATCATTTTTCCCCCTCTGAACAAATTACCCCCTCACTCTTACAACATTTTAACCCCCTGTCCAACCATGAGGCAACCTAACTCGAGTAAAGCATGAGTAAGACGATAGAGTTTGAAGTGAGTACGCTGCGTTATGAGGTACGCCATTTGAAAGAAAGTCGGTAATAAATTCTGGCAAGTAGAGAGACAGTCTGAAATTAGTTCTGGCAATTAGAGGGGCAACCAGCAATTAACGCTGTCCAGTTCCAGGGCAGTCAGGCAATTTAATCTGTCCAGTTTGAAGCCAGTCGGCAAATATTTTTGGCAATTAGAGCAGCAGTGTACAAATAATTTAAGCACAGCTAAAGACAAGACCAATGACTCATTAGTAAAAAAAATCTGCTGACCATAATTTGTAAAGTTTGACACGAACATAGAAATGAGCATACTAAATAACAGAATGTTTTTTCTATTGATTCACCCCTGATTTACACTGACATCAAGTTCCGGGACTATAAAAGGAAAAAGCCGAACATCTCTGTTTACAGAAGTGTCAAATTTACAGATGCGAATTGAATTGAGCCCCAAAACGGAGGACTCGATGAACTCAACACCATAATTGAAAAAAATCTAAAATTAACGTAGTTGTTTAAAACAATGTTAACATAAAGATAGAGTATCATCTATATACCCTGAACAATTTGTTCTCTTTAAGTTGGTATCGAAATTTAGGGAAGTTCAAAAAAACTGAGACGTAGCGATACGCCTAAATATCACAGAAAGAAAAAAAGCTTAGAAATTGCAGGTGTGAGAAACTATCTGTGAATTAATGGCTAGGCTATTGTTTATGATACATTTTCTGAAGTTTTCAGTAATTTGTAGCGAACTTACAAAAATAGTGTGAGAATATTACCATCATTTTACCCCCCTTGGAAGCCCAATGCAGCCCAAATAGACGTACGAGTTTTGAGTTGCATTTTCCTAAAAAATCCTCCCATTGCAGCCCCACTCTTACATCATTTTACCCCCCTTGGCAGTCCAACTCTTACATCATTTTACCCCCTCAATCTTACATTATTTTAGCGCCATACCTGAAGACGGCCAGTCTTGAACCCACAACCTCTGTACCCTCAGCTGCGTCGCCTTAACCTCCAGACCATTAATGCTTGTCCAACTCTTGACAGTCTCTATATATGAATAATACTTTTTAGAATTGCCCCCTCTCAACAAATTACCCCCTCACTCTTACATCATTTTACCCCCTCAGAACAAATTATCCCCTCACTCTTACACCATTTTACCCCCTTGGAAGCCCAACTCTTACACCATTTTACCCCCTCTGAACAAATTAACCCCTCACTCTTACACCATTTTACCCCCTTTGGCAGCCCAACTCTTACACCATTTTTCCCCCTCTGAACAAATTACCCCCTCACTCTTACACCATTTTAACCCCCTGTCCAACCATGGGGCAACCTAACTCGAGTAAAGCCTGCGTAAGGCGATAGAGTTTGAAGTGAGTACGCTGTGTTATGAGGTACGCCACTTGAAAGAAAGTCGGTAAAAAATTCTGGCAAGTAGAGAGACAGTCTGCAATTAGTTCTGAGAATTAGAGGGGCAACCATCAATTAACGCTGTCCAATTCCAAGGCAGTGAAGCAATTTAATCTGGCCAGTTTGAAGCCTGTCGGCAAATAATTTTGGCAATTAGAGCAGCAGTGTGCAATTAATTCAAGCACAGCTAAAGACAAGACCAATGACTCATTAGTAAAAAAAATCTGCAGACCATAATTTGTAAAGTTTGACACGAACATAGAAATGAGCATACTAAAAAACAGAATGTTTTTCTATTGAATCACCCCTGATTTACACTCACATCAAGTTCCGGGACTATAAAAAGAAAAAGCCGAACATCTCTGTTTACAGAAGTGTCAAATTTACAGATGCGAATTGAATTGGGCCCCAAAACGGAGGAATCGATGAACTCAACACCATAATTGAAAAAAAAATCTAAAGTTAACGTAGATGTTCAAAACAATGTTAACATAAAGAGAGAGTATCATCTGTATACCCTGAACAATTTGTTCACTTTAAGTTGGTATCAAAATTTAGGGAAGTTCAAAAAAAACTGAGACGTACCGATACGCCTAAAAATCACAAAAACAAAAAAAGCTTAGATAAATAAACTATCTGTGAATTAATGGCTATTATTTATGATAGATTTTCTGAAGTTTTCATTAATTTGAAGCGAACTTACAAAAATATTGTGAGAATATCACCACCATTTTACCCCCCCTTGGAAGCCCAATGCAGCCCAAAAAGACGTACGAGTTTTGAGCTGCATTTTCCTAAAAAGTCCTCCCATTGCAGCCCCACGCTTACGTCATTTTACCCCCCTTGGCAGTCCAACTCTTACATCAATTTATCCCCTCAATCTTACATTAAGTTAGCGCCATACCTGAAGACTGCCAGTCTTGAACCCACAACCTCTGTACCCTCAGCTGCGTCGCCTTAACCTCCAGGCCATAAATGCTTGTCCAACTCTTGACAGTCTATATATATGAATAATACTTTTAAGAATTGCCCCCTCTCAAAAAATTACAACCTCACTCTTACATCATTTTACCCCCTCAGAACAAATTACCCCCTCACTCTTACACCATTTTACCCCCTTGGAAGCCCAACTCTTACACTATCTTACCCCCTCTGAACAAATTCACTCCTCACTCTCACACTATTTTACCCCCTTTGGCAGCCCAACTCTTACACCATTTTACCCCCTCTGAACAAATTAACCCCTCACTCTTACACCATTCTACCCCCTTTGGCAGCCAAACTCGTACACCATTTTACCCCCTCTGAACAAATTACCCCCTCACTCTTACACCATTTTACCCCCCTGTCCATCCATGAGGCAACCGAACTCGAGTAAAGCATGAGTAAGACGATAGAGTTTGAAGCGAGTACACTGCGTTATGAGGTACGGCACTTGAAAGAAAGTGGGTAAAATATTCTGGCAAATAGAGAAAGAGTCTGCAAATAGTTCTGGCAATTGGAGGGGCAACCGTTAATTAACGCTGTCCAGTTCGAGGGCAGTGAGGCAATTTAATCTGTCCAGTTTGAAGCCAGTCGGCGATTAATTTTGTCAATTACAGCAGCAGTGTGCAATTTATTCAAGCACAGCTAAAGACAAGACCAATGACTCATTAGTAAAAAAAAATCTGCAGACCATAATTTGTAAAATTTGACACGAACATAGAAATGAGCATACTAAATAACAGAATGTTTTTTCTTTTGATTCATCCCTGATTTACACTGACATCAAGTTCCGGGACTATAAAAGGAAAAAGTCGGACATCTCTGTTTACAGAAGTGTCAAACTTACAGATGCGAATTGAATTGAGCCCCAAAACGGAGGAGGAATCGATGAACTCAACACCATAATTGAAAAAAAATCTAAAGTTAACGTAGATGTTTAAAACAATGTTAACATAAAGAGAGAGTATCATCTGTATACCCTGAACAATTTGTTCACTTTAAGTTGGTATCAAAATTTAGGGAAGTTCAAAAAAACTGAGACGTTACGATACGCCTCAATATCACAGAAACAAAAAAGCTTAGAATTTGCAGGTGTGATAAACTATCTGTGAATTAATGGCTATTATTTATGATAGATTTTCTGAAGTTTTCATTAATTTGAAGCGAACTTACAAAAATAGTGTGAGAATATCACCACCATTTTACCCCCCCCCCTTGGAAGCCCAATGCAGCCCAAAAAGACGTACGAGTTTTGAGCTGCATTTTCCTAAAAAGTCCTCCCATTGCAGCCCCACGCTTACATCATTTTACCCCCCTTGGCAGTCCAACTCTTACATCAATTTACCCCCTCAATCTTACATTAAGTTAGCGCCATACCTGAAGACTGCCAGTCTTGAACCCACAACCTCTGTACCCTCAGCTGCGTCGCCTTAACCTCCAGACCATAAATGCTTGTCCAACTCTTGACAGTCTATATATATGAATAATACTTTTTAGAATTGCCCCCTCTCAAAAAATTACCCCCTCACTCTTACATCATTTTACCCCCTCAGAACAAATTACCCCCTCACTCTTACACCATTTTACCCCCTTGGAAGCCCAACTCTTACATTATTTTACCCCCTCTGAACAAATTCACCCCTCACTCTTACACCATTTTAACCCCTTTGGCAGCCCAACTCTTACACCATTTTACCCCCTCTGAACTAATTAACCCCTCACTCTTACACCATTTTACCCCCTTTGGCAGCCAAACTCGTACACCATTTTACCCCCTCTGAACAAATTACCCCCTCACTCTTACACCATTTTACCCCCCTGTCCATCCATGAGGCAACCGAACTCGAGTAAAGCATGAGTAAGACGATAGAGTTTGAAGCGAGTACACTGCGTTATGAGGTACGGCACTTGAAAGAAAGTCGGTAAAATTTTCTGGCAAATAGAGAAAGAGTCTGCAAATAGTTCTGGCAATTGGAGGGGCAACCGTCAATTAACGCTGTCCAGTTCGAGGGCAGTGAGGCAATATAATCTGTCCAGTTTGAAGCCAGTCGGCGATTAATTTTGTCAATTACAGCAGCAGTGTGCAATTTATTCAAGCACAGCTAAAGACAAGACCAATGACTCATTAGTAAAAAAATATCTGCAGATCATAATTTGTAAAGTTTGACACGAACATAGAAATGAGCATACTAAATAACAGAATGTTTTTTTTTTGATTCACCCCTGATTTACAACTGACATCAAGTTCCGGGACTATAAAAGGATAAAGTCGGACATCTCTGTTTACAGAAGTGTCAAACTTACAGACGCGAATTGAATTGAGCCCCAAAACGGAGGAGGAATCGATGAACTCAACACCATAATTGAAAAAAAATCTAAAGTTAACGTAGATGTTTAAAACAATGTTAACATAAAGAGAGAGTATCATCTGTATACCCTGAACAATTTGTTCACTTTAAGTTGGTATCGAAATTTAGGGAAGTTCAAAAAAACTGAGACGTACCGATACACCTAAATATCACAGAAACAAAAAAAGCCTAGAACTTGCAGGTGCGATAAACTATCTGTGAAGTAATGGCTATTATTTATTATACATTTTCTGAAGTTTTCATTAATTTGAAGCGAACTTACAAAGATATTGTGAGAATATTACCAAACAATTTTAACCCTAGAAAGGGATGAGATCAGTATGATTTGAGTTAAATAACTTTTTAAAATAAGAGAACTGGCAAAAAGCACACGAGTTCTTTTTTAATCATGATGCCAAAAAAGCCGGTTAGAATAAGAAAGTTATTGAAAAGCCGTCAGAGTTGTTTGTCTGTATGTCTTTAACAACAGAGAGGGGAGTAATAACAAGCTTTTTGAAAACAAACAAAATAAAAATGCAATAATTAATATTTTTTGGTCTTTTTTGGAAAAAAAATCAATCCTTGGGCACACAACAAATAAAACTGCACCCACTGGCGAAGAGAGAAAACTGATTGCGTTTTTTCGTCATCTTTCCAGAGTTATTCTGTTGCCTAAAAATCTCAAAGTCAAACAAATTGAGAATAATGAAAAAAACACAATGCTGCTACCATTTAGTTTTCTGTTTTCTTATAATTTGTAATTCGTTAATGGTAATCATCGAGAATTTTAAGCAAAAGTAGAACTCTGGAAACAGAGGAAAAAACAGCAAATCCTTGCTTCTTTCGTTTTTCATCAAAAGTGGAGCATCAATTCGTGTGAGTTTTCATCTTAATTTTTTGTTGCCAAATGTGTCATCTATCTCTAAATCCCATGTACATAAAATTGTTATTCTTTTTACAGAAGTTTTAATAAACGTTAATTCAAAAACAAGGATTTTTAAGATGCATTAGTTTTGATTATGCTTAGCCACGACAGAAGTTAATGATTTCCAGCAACTATGATATTATCGATTCAAGGGCTATAAAAATAATTCTGTTTTTCAAGTTGTTTCGGCAATATATTTTCGTCTGTATAATACGACTACGCTCACTCTCTGATGCATTTTATTATTTCAAAAGAAAACAATTTTTTGTTTTTGCATTAGATTTATATGTTATACTCGGAAATAAAGATAGAAATATTGAATTGAGACTACATTACCGTTTTGAAACCGAAGCGAGGATACATTGGTGGACATGCGTATCGTGTCAGACCTTTTGGTCTTCTTGTGAAAAATAGGATATTTTGATAAGGTTTCTTTGATTGAATTAAGAAAATAAGTACAAAACGTCTGATCTAAACAATCGATTCTGAACGTTTCAGCAAAAAAGGTTAAAAGTACTGGAACTATAGCTGGAAAGGTTACTAGCTCGAGATGAATAGCTCTGAAAGTTGACAAGATTGGAAGTTGAATAGCTCAAGATGACTATAAACCAGGATTGCCCATTATAGTTTATCAAAAAGGTCCTTCTATAAAGTATGCTTTTGTTACAATGATGCAAAATTTACTATTTAGAGGCTATTTTTAAGATATCAAGAGCATTGTTGAATAATCAACCAGGGCAGTATTTGTGTGTGAATTTTTTCTTACCAAGACAATTGCTATGAAAAGGAAAGTTTTAAGTTGACATTTCTCAATTTTCTGGACGCTGTGGAATGTTTGAGGGCTATAATTGATTTTTGTTCAAAAAAGTACAATCAGATCTGTATGATGAACTGTAATACTTGCGTGACTCATTGCCTAAAAATTTCTTTATTCTGAAAAAATTTAACAAAAATATAGATAACACATTTTAAAGGTTTTGATGAAATAAATTAACAAGCCTTTAAACTTTCAGGAGCTGAAAAACTTTTTATTAGCTCTTCTTTTTCCCCAAATTTTGTTAGAATGATTGTAGCAGATGTGTCTTTGCTTAACGAATCAGATAAGAATCAATTGAGTTATCGAAAAAGTAATTAAGTTGAGAAAAAACTACAAATTTTCGATTTCTCGAACACAAATTCAGTTTCTAAGTTTTTCAAAGTTTTTAACTCATTTAAAAAATTTTTTCTACTTATCCAAATTGTCTAAAATTTCACCTTTTTTTCTTTAATTTTTGAAATAGGAAAATATGAACTGAAGATATGACTCAAACATTGGTGAGCAGATCTGGTTTCTTATAATTTGAGATCATTGTTATGATGATGACAGTTCTTTTCCGCATTTTTGATGTGACATTTAACCAGATCCAACGGGTTGTAATTTTGACTTTCGAACGCGCACTCTCTTTGTATAGGTCACGTGACGCTGATGTAGTAACAGAGAAAACTCGACAAGCGGGTACCTCGTAGTGGTTAGAGACATAAGCCAGAATTTCGATGTGAATTTATAGTCGGTCCTATAAAGTTGAAATGATTGAACGTTCGAAAACCATCAATGTGCTCATTTGAATGACAACGCTTCTTCCGTTTACCTCGATTCCAGTGGTTTTTCTCCTCAAATTTAAAGTTTGAAAACTGTCAAGTACTTTGGAAATCAGAGTCGCGGAACCTTGTTTGAAAAACGCACTTTGCAAGATGACGACAGTTTTGAAATCAGGCACTGCATATAAAAAATCTGGCATCTTAGAATCTGACACTGAAGATATCTGGAATTTTAGAATCTGACACTGAAGATATCTGGCATTTTAAAACTTGCATGTGCATTTTTCAAGTAATGCTTATTTGACCCAGATATCAAGTCAAAATTTCGAGGAGAGTATTCCGCAAAGTCCTGTAAACCAAGCTTAATACACGAAAAGCGCACGTTTTAAAATGACGAAAGTCAACTTTTGGCTAAGTAGGAACTTCTGGCATTTTAACTTCTGGCACTGAAGACTTTCAGCATTTTAAAATGTGCACGTGAGTGTTTTAAGTTAAACAGAGAAATTTCTCTATTTAACTTAAAACACCCACGTGCACATTTGGACAATGGGATGTTTTCATACCTGAGTGCAGTGATGATGAGTTCACTGGGAGTGGGGTTGTGTCGCCAGGTGTAAACAAGGATAACCACAATAGCCCCAATCAGTCCAATCACCCCAACTGACACATTCACACAACTCTCTATCACCTCAATCACTCCCAGGAGACCTCCCTCGTCTCCCTCTCCCCCTATTCCCGATCCAGCAGAAGGGGAAGGGGTTGAATAGAGGTTACCACCGTTCCGACTCATCAAATTTGAGTTCTCATTCAGCCTGCTCGTTCCAGTCTCGTTTGAGCTGCGTAAATTGCGCGCCAAAAGTTCTTCAAGTGGGAGCATATTTGCAAAAAATTGGGTAACTTTAGGAATGCTTTTCAAAGCGGGTGTGAAATAATCGAGGATACAAATGCGACTTTGTAAATAATATTTCAAACAGGAAGACCATCAAACTTGATCACCATAATTAAACTATCAAATTCCTAATTTTCTCGTGAAAACCATCAAAAATGAGGGATAGCAAAAATTATTGCCTGCAAACTAGTAGAAGTAATGACTGGTTATAAATAAGCGAGGTTGTAAATAACACCATGTAGATAGCTATACTATTATCTTTAAGCTCGAGGGAACATGGAAAATATATCTATCTGTTCACGATTTTGGGCACATCAGATCAGATTTTAAAGCGGATTAAGGTCATAAAAATCTGGTATTTTTTTGTTGCGAGGCACCGGAGCGAAAGATGGTTCTTTTTCATCAAAAATAATCTACAGCTTATTCAACATAAATTCAACTGAAGCATACTGGTATGTACAACAACATAAATGCTCGTAAAATATTTTTATACTGCGTTATTTCGTGCTATTTCGTGTAATATTCTAGCTTATGTAATTTGCCAGAACATCGGAGTAAAAAGTATATTACAGCTCAAAACGGGGAACGGAAATTTTAAATTAAAAGAACTTTTAATCAATTTTTAATCTTTGAACTACACCAAAGGAAATGGAGTATTACCATAGTCAAATCCGGCCCAATTAAAGCATACACAAACGAGGTTATAAACATAGCTTTTAGAAAAAAAGTAATTTGCACGAATATTTTTCATAGTAAGTATCGATCAGATTTAGATAAAAATACAAGCAGGCAGGGGTTGTAAAAAATTTGTTCCAATTTGAAGTTATGAACAAAAACCTCCTGTGTTTATATTAACAAAAGTAAGATAAAGTGACGTGAATATTTGCTTTGGGCTAATAAAATTAAAGTTGAAGCTTAAAATCCCATCTGAGCCCTTCTTACGTAATCATCATTAATATGTGAATCAATCTGATTGGTTGTTTTTAATCGCCATTCCAATTCTGCTTTGTTCACACAACACCTGAAAATAGCAATCACTTCTGATGAGGTTTTTCATGAGACCGCAATTTGTTCCCACGCTTACCTGCGTGAGACAATTAACTTTTCATCTGGTGGCGACAATTTCTTTTTAGTATGGATTTTAATGATGACAGAATTGAGACAACAAAATTAAATTTTAACAATGGTAAATTGATTTCCTTATTCGATTGTGTTTAACATGTGAGGTCAGTAATAGACTTTAGTAATGTTAAAATAAACTTGCTGTCTTTAATTTTGTCATTAATTGGTATTTGAGAACCATGAATTTGCGCATCCAGTATAAATTTTTCATCACTTCATATTAAATATGTAATTTTAAGACCATAATTATGCTGGGTAAAATTTCCATAATGAAAATGGATACAAGAGTTTACAATTTAAATGTAAAAAAATTGACGATTCTCCGTTGACCAGCACAGAACAGTACTGCGCAGTGCTGTATTGCCTCAAAATTTCAAAATCAAGACGGCTGAAAACTAAATGAAATATAACAAAAATGAGGTAAAATTGGGGTTCATTCAAGTCTGTTTTATTTCTTTTCCCCTTTTCGGACAAAAGCTGCAAAATCCTTGCTGTTGATATCATGTTTTCAGTGGTTAGTCGAGTATTGCAAATAATTTAATAAGCCAGTATATTAAAATCCTTGTAATTTGTATCTGGTCTACCAGATTCAATGCTATTCTTAAAAGAAACCTGTTAGATATTAAAAAATTGCAAAATTGAGCAGATACAATTTTTTTGTTTTCAAGAAAAAACGAAGTGATAAAACTAGATAGGCAGTGGAAAGATCATTTGGTTTTATGATAGATCGCAAACGAGCGATACTAAATTCATCAAAAGACCAAGAGTATGAGATCAATTTCAGGTTCAAAATTCGAGCCATTAACTCATCTTGAGAATTTCCACAAAAATATCAATCAATGTCGGATTTGATGCCATGAGAACAAGAAAAATGATTCTAGTTTCATAATCTTATGACAGAATTTTTCAGCTAACTGGGAAAGTTTATAATTTTGCAAATAGACAGACAATAACAACAATCATGTGCTCAAATGTTGGTGGGTTCCATTGGCTTTCACAGTTTGAGCGTGAACTGAATTTGTTGATGAAGTATTTCCTTCTTAATGCGCTGGTTGGTGTGAACTGCTCATTTTTCACTTGTTACACGCTCAATCAATGCTTTGATCATTTGAGTTTTTTGTACAATACTGAAAACATGTAAAAAAATCAGCAGTTTTGTATTCTACAGTTTCAACTGTTTTTCATCTGAGAGTAGGTTGTACTTTCAATTTCAAAAAAAAAATCCGTCCTAAAAGAACATTGCACAATACAAACCCTCCCTAGAAATTTTGGTTTCTAGATTCAATCCTGTGAAAAATTCCTGATGATTAAAGCAGGTTATCAAACAAATTGTTGTTTCCTCAGATAAGTGATAACAAGAGGACTCGACACTGTGCGCGGCAAAGAATGATCCAATTTTTTTTCAAAATTTACCATCTTACTCTATTGACAGAATTAACAAACAGATAAACTGGGGAATAAAAGTTTGCTTTATGAAAACCAAATACGATACTGCCAGAGATCTACTTCTGGAGACTAAAAATTCTTCCAGCAGAGCTCCAAATAACACGGGTGTCTTTAAATAGGTTTTTCAATATTCTCCAACAAACAAGAAATCGCTCTAATAAACATTTCAGATTTTTAGAAAACGTGCCTATTATTGTAAACAAACGAACCCATAACCTTTTCTTAGAACAAAAATGTAAGTCAAAATGGAGTAATGGTTCAATTATTCGTAACTTTATTCGAAAATGGAACACACTTCCAATTACAATTAGAAAAGAAACGTCGAAGACCAAATTTAAACAAAAAGTTACAGCGGAAATGCTTAAACGACACGAAAGAGTTCCAATAGACAGAAAGGTTGCAGGATTTAAACATATTTTTTTAAAATTATTTTACGAAAACCGAACCTTAATTAGAAAAAAAATAATGTTTGATTAATAAATTTCTAACATGTAACATTAACCAAGTGGTTAATTTAATTTACATGTTTGCAGATTAAAAAAAATACGTCTTAAGTTTGTCAAAAACCTCTTATATCGTGAGTTTTTTACTGCCATTTTTTACTGCCAAAACCTTGAGTGAGTCTCTTCAGAACCCTCATGTTAATACAAATTTAACAGATGAAAAGCAATTGCGTTGTCAATTATTTTGCAAAAATAACTGATTTTCATTGATTCTTAAAGTTCAAAAAGTGCACCCAAAAAATTTAAAATGGAAAAAATGAAATAAAAATTGGGGTACAATAATATGTGAAGTTCTCTTTTGGGCAAAATGTTGATTTCTAAATTCGTAAAAGTTTGAAATTTACAAATTAAATAAAACCAAAAAGAAGATTTTATTTTCAACGCTTACGTGACAAATTGCAAAATATTTTTCTAAAATACTTTTCAAATTGAAAAACTGACAATTGTTTGCATGTCAGTTAACTCAAGCTGTTGGATTCTGTTGCATGCTAATTAGATGCTTCAATGACTTTTGGATCAATTGGAGATACGTTTAACTCAAGATCAAAGAAATCCTCAGATGCTAAGCCATGAGCAGTTTTGAAGAACATAATTTGTTCCTCATGTTTTGTCAACTTAAATTTTATCAAAATTTTCTCAAACCTAAGTTGACTCAAAGTTTCTATATCAGTAGAATGGAAACATCACTGCTCCGTCAAATGAAGTTTTTTTTTATCTGGAGTGCATGGGTCCGGGAAGTATTTTTCAGAAAAAAAGAAAAACATTTCTGTAGTTCACTAAGCAATCTTACCCTGTTTATTTGAAGTAATGATACTGAGAAGACGCCTAGTGACAATTTTCTTTTGAGTTAGTTGTTTCTCAAGGAAAAAAAACAGTGACGCGACTGCTCCACATTTTCAGTTATGTGAAATTAGCAATCAATTGTAAGCTATCTGTGGGACTATATTAGAATTTTTTGTTAATAGTAAAAATGATTCAAATTCTTAGGAATTCTTTTGAATACTCATCACAAACAATAAAAAAATAGAAAAAGGTCCGTTTTCTTCTCTCAAAATGAAAATTATTTTTTGTTCCGCTTTCAGGTAACCTCAAAATTGTACAACAATGCGAAATCAACAATTTTTCAATTTTAAAGTGAACTCTGGGATTTCACCTCAGAGAAACTGCCCGCAGAAACTGATATTTATTTATTTTTTCTTTACCATTTTTTTTAATAATTCAATTGAAATGGGAACTTATTAATAATTTTCAGATATTACTTCCGTTGAATCAGCAATTCTACAAAAAAGGGGCAACAAATTGCCCGCAAAATAGCGGGTTTAGGAAGTCACGGAACTGAGCACAAAAGTGAAAGAAGTATTTCTATTTTTTACAAGTCCTTACCTCATTCTCTGGAAACATTTTTTGTGCAATTCAATAGTATCACAAATGCTTGATTGGACTCTGTTTTAATAAGCTAAAAAACTAATAAGCTAATAAAAACACAATTAAAAGGTACTATAATTTTCAGATAATTTCTTATGAGATAAAAAAATTGGAAGAAGCTAAAAAATTTGCATTTTCGATTAGTAAATTTGTGAATTTTTGTCTTTTGTTTATGTGTTTCCCATTTCCACGTTGAATTTATTTTTTTCTACGTTTACATCAAAAATCTGTTGAACTATCAATTTTAAGTCACAAAAAAACTGTAACTAATAGAAGGAGCCGATGAAAAATTTACTTTTTTTGTTTTTTTTCTTTTTTACATGGTTTCCTATAAAGATATAAAGGAATGTCATGTTTTAAAGAAAACTGTAATATTACCAACAAACTCTCAGGCAATATTGGCAGCTGACATCCTTGACGCACATCGGGATTGAAACAGAAAAAGAAATTGACTAGAAATTGACTAGAAATCAGAGACTAGAAATTGACAGAAGTATTTCAAGGTGACCATTGTCATTTTTATTTTTGGGTGTGCAGTTTTAATAACATTCAAAAGTTATACTCAAATCAACTTCTAAACTGAAAGCTATTGCCCATCATCAAACAATTGCTCGAATGAAATTTGATCACCTAACGCACTCTCACTTAATGACCAAGCTTTATCAGTTTTTCCCGTTTTTTTTTTTATATTTCTACTTTGACCTTGCCCTTATGCACTACATTGCGTATCTCAATGAATGAATCGATTAACATTCTTCTCAGCAGAAAGATTGAGTCAGGTAGAAACAGTGGGTAGTAAACAATTTTGCAATTTGCAAACCGTGCAAAGGAATATAAATAAATAAACAAAATGGTACAATGTTAATGCATTCACTGGCTCATTTTTTCATCAGTGCAGCTTTAGCAAAGCATAATGAGGTGAAAATAGATTTCAAAAAAATTTTGGTAGGTTTCGTCATTTTTTA
Organism: Convolutriloba macropyga; assembly: GCF_964194025.1. Classification (NCBI taxonomy): domain Eukaryota; kingdom Metazoa; phylum Xenacoelomorpha; order Acoela; family Convolutidae; genus Convolutriloba; species Convolutriloba macropyga. The sequence goes on along the minus strand of NW_027449544.1, from coordinate 35,455 downwards.
GGTTTTTTTCCGTATTCGAAGAAATACCTGATACATATCGGTTCAGAAAAAAATTCAGGAATTTTTCTGTTCCCCAATTACCAATTGTTTCATCCTTTATAACTTGTGAAAGAATTCATCTTGCAAACAAATTGTTGAGTTTTAACTGCAAAACGTGTTGAAGATCGGCTAATCTGTTGAATCAAACGCTGAAGATTTGTGGAATATGTTATATCTTAATAATGTCACATATTCCCAAGAAAAATATTCTAGGGGTCTTAATATTAACAATGTATCTATTGTTATTTGCAAACCGTGCAAAAGAATATAAATAAATAAACAAAATGGTACAAATGTTAATGCATACACTGGCTCACTTTTTCATCAGTGTTGTTTGTCGAAGCATAATGAGGTGAAAATTGATATCAAAAAATATGCTAAGTTTCGTCATGTCTTAGGTTTTTTTCAGTATTCCAAGAAATACCTGATACACAACGGTTCAGAAAAAAATTCAGGAATTTTTCTGTTCCCCAATTACTAATTGTTTCATCCTTTATAACTTGTGAAAGAATTCATCTTGCAAAAAAAATGTTGAGTTTTAGCTGCAAAACGTGTTGAGGATCGGCTAAGCTATTGAATCAAACGCTGAAGATTTGAGGAGTATGTTATATCTTAATAATGTCACATATTCCCAAGAAAAATATTCTAGGGGTCTTAATATTAACAATGTATCTATTGTTATTTGCAAACCGTGCAAAGGAATATAAATAAATAAACAAAATGGTACAAATGTTAATGCATTCACTGGCTCATTTTTTCAACAGTGTTGCTTTGTGGAAGCATAATGAGGTGAAAATTGATATCAAAAAAAGTTGCTAAGTTTCGTCATGTCTTAGGTTTTTTTTCCGTATTCGAAGAAAAACCTGATACACAACGGTTCAGAAAAAAATTCAGGAATTTTTCTGTTACCCAATTACCGATTGTTTCATCCTTTATAACTTGTGAAAGAATTCATCTTGCAAACAAATTGTTGAGTTTTAGCTGCAAAACGTGTTGAGGATCGGCTAAGCTATTGAATCAAACGCTGAAGATTTGAGGAGTATGTTATTTCTTAATAATGTCACATATTCCCAAGAAAAAAATTCTAGTGGTCTTAATATTAACAATGTAACTATTGTTATTTGCAAACCGTGCAAAGGAAAATAAATAAATAAACAAAATGGTACAGATGTTAATGCATACACTGGCTCATTTTTTCATCAGTGTTGTTTGTCGTAGCATAATGAGGTGAAAATTGATTTCAAAAAAAGTTGCTAAGTTTCGTCATGTCTTAGGTTTTTTTTCCGTATTCGAAGAAAAACCTGATACAAGACGGTTCAGAGAAAGATTCAGGAATTTTTCTGTTACCCAATTACCGATTGTTTCATCCTTTATAACTTGTGAAAGAATTCATCTTGCAAACAAATTGTTGAGTTTTAGCTGCAAAACGTGTTGAGGATCGGCTAAGCTATTGAATCAAAAGCTGAAGATTTGAGGAGTATGTTATTTCTTAATAATGTCACATATTCCCAAGAAAAAAATTCTAGGGGTCTTAATATTAACAATGTAACTATTGTTATTTGCAAACCGTGCAAAGGAATATAAATAAATAAACAAAATGGTACAAATGTTAATGCATACACTGGCTCATTTTTTCATCAGTGTTGTTTGTCGTAGCATAATGAGGTGAAAATTGATTTCAAAAAAAGTTGCTAAGTTTCGTCATGTCTTAGATTTTTTTTCCGTATTCGAAGAAAAACCTGATACACACCGGTTCAGAAAAAAATTCAGGAATTTTTCTGTTACCCAATTACCGATTGTTTCATCCTTTATAACTTGTGAAAGAATTCATCTTGCAAACAAATTGTTGAGTTTTAGCTGCAAAACGTGTTGAGGATCGGCTAAGCTATTGAATCAAACGCTGAAGATTTGAGGAGTATGTTATTTCTTAATAATGTCACATATTCCCAAGAAAAAAATTCTAGGGGTCTTAATATTAACAATGTATCTATTGTTATTTGCAAACCGTGCAAAGGAATATAAATAAATAAACAAAATGGTACAAATGTTAATGCATTCACTGGCTCATTTTTTCAACAGTGTTGCTTTGTGGAAGCATAATGAGGTGAAAATTGATATCAAAAAAAGTTGCTAAGTTTCGTCATGTCTTAGGTTTTTTTTCCGTATTCGAAGAAATACCTGATACACAACGGTTCAGAAAAAAATTCAGGAATTTTTCTGTTCCCCAATTACCAATTGTTTCATCCGTTATAACTTGTGAAAAGAATTATCTTGCAAACAAATTGTTGAGTTTTAACTGCAAAACGTGTTGAAGATTGGCTAAGCTGTTGAATCAAACGCTGAAGATTTGAGGAGTATGTTATATCTTAATAATGTCACATATTCCCAAGAACAAAATTCTAGGGGTCTTAATATTAACAATGTATCTATTGTTATTTGCAAACCGTGCAAAGGAATATAAATAAATAAACAAAATGGTACAAATATTAATGCATACACTGGCTCATTTTTTCATCAGTGTTGCTTTGTCGAAGCATATTGAGGTAAAAATTGATTTCAAAAAAATTTGCTAAGTTTTGTCATGTCTTAGGTTTTTTTTCGTATTCGAAGAAATACCTGATACACAACGGTTCAGAGAAAGATTCAGGAAGTTTTCTGTTCTCCAATTACCAATTGTTTCATCCTTTATAACTTGTGAAAGAATTCATCTTGCAAACAAATTGTTGAGTTTTAACTGCAAAAAGTGTTGAAGATTGGCTAAGCTAATGAATCAAACGCTGAAGAATTGTGGAACATGCTATATCTTAATAATGTCAAATATTCCCAAGAAAAATATTCTAGGGGTCTTAATGTTAGCAATGTATCTATTGTTAATTGCAAACGGTGCAAAGGAAAATAAATAAACAATCAAAATGGTAAAAATGTTAATGCATACACTGGCTCATTTTCTCGTCAGTGTTGCTTTGTCGAAGCATAATGAGGTGAAAATTGATTTCAAAAAAATTTGCTAAAATTCGTCATTTCTTAGGTTTTTTTCCGTATTCGAAGAAGTACCTGATACACATTGGTTCAGAAAAAAATTCTGGATTTTTCTGTTCCCCAATTACCAATTGTTTCATCCTTTATTACTTGTGAAAGAATACATCTCGCAAACAAATTGTTGAGTTTTAGCTGCAAAACGTGTTGAGGATCGGCTAAGCTATTGAATCAAACGCTGAAGATTTGAGGAGTATGTTATATCTTAATAATGTCACATATTCCCAAGAAAAATATTCTAGGGGTCTTTATATTAACAATGTATCTATTGTTATTTGCAAACCGTGCAAATGAATATAAATAAATAAACAAAATGGTACAAATGTTAAAGCATACACTGGCTCATTTTTTCATCAGTGTTGTTTGTCGAAGCATAATGAGGTGAAAATTGCTTTCAAAAAAATTTGCTAAGTTTCGTCATGTCTTAGGTTTTTTTTCGTTTTCGAAGAAATACCTAATACGCAACGGTTCAGAGAAAAATTCAGGATTTTTTCTGTTCTCCAATTACCAATTGTTTCATCCTTTATAACTTGTGAAAGAATTCATCTTGCATACAAATTGTTGAGTTTTAACTGCAAAAAGTGTTGAAAATTGGCTTAGCTAATGAATCAAACGCTGAAGAATTTTGGAACATGCTATATCTTAATAATGTCAAATATTTCCGAGAAAAATATTCTAGGGGTCATATTATTAACAATGTATCTATTGTTATTTGCAAACCGTGCAAAGCAATATAAATAAGTAAACAAAATGGTACAAATGTTAATGCATACACTGGCTCATTTTTTCATCAGTGTTGCTTTGTCGAAGCATAATGAGGTAAAAATTGATTTCAAAAAAATTTGCTAAGTTTTTTCATGTCTTAGGTTTTTTTCCGTATTCGAAAAAATAGCTGATACAAAACGGTTCAGAGAAAGATTCAGGAATTTTTCTGTTCTCCAATTACCAATTGTTTCATCCTTTATAACTTGTGAAAGAATTCATCTTGCAAACAAATTGTTGAGTTTTAACTGCAAAAAGTGTTGAAGATTGGCTAAGCTAATGAATCAAACGCTGAAAAATTGTGGAACATGCTATATCTTAATAATGTCAAATATTCCCAAGAAAAATTTTTTAGGGGTCTTAATATTAGCAATGTATCTATTGTAAATTGCAAACGGTGCAAAGGAAAATAAATAAATAATCAAAATGGTAAAAATGTTAATGCACACACTGGCTCATTTTTTCGTCAGTGTTGCTTTGTCGAAGCATAATGAGGTGAAAATTGATTTCAAAAAATTTGTTAAATTTCGTCATTTCTTAGGTTTTTTTCCGTATTCGTAGAAGTACCTGATACATATTGGTTCAGAAAAAAATTCTGGATTTTTCTGTTCCCCAATTACCAATTGTTTCATCCTTTATAACTTGTGAAAGAATTCATCTTGCAAACAAATTGTTGAGTTTTATCTGCAAATCGTGTTGAGGATCGGCTAAGCTATTGAATCAAACGCTGAAGATTTGAGGAGTACGTTATATCTTAAAAATGTCACATATTTCCAAGAAAAATATTCTATGGGTCTTTATTTTAACAATGTATCTATTGTTATTTGCAAACCGTGCAAATGAATATAAATAAATAAACAAAATGGTACAAAAGTTAATGCATACACTGGCTCATTTTTTCATCAGTGTTGTTTGTCGAAGCATAATGAGGTGAAAATTGATTTCAAAAAAATTTGCTAAGTTTCGTCATGTCTTAGGTTTTTTTCCGTTTTCGAAGAAATACCTGATACACAACGGTTCAGAGAAAAATTCAGGAATTTTTCTGTTCCCCAATTACCAACTGTTTCATCCGTTATAACTTGTGAAAAAATTCATCTTGCAAACAAATTGTTGAGTTTTAACTGCAAAACGTGTTGAAGATTGGCTAAGCTATTGAATCAAACGCTGAAGATTTGTGGAACATGCTATATCTTAATAATGTCATATTCCCAAGAAAAATGTTCTAGGGGTTATACTATTAACAATGTGTCTATTGTTATTTGCAAACCGTGCAAAGGAATATAAATAAATAAACAAAATGGTACAAATGTTAATGCATTCACTGGCTCATTTTTTCATCAGTGTTGCTTTGTCGAAGCATAATGAGGTGAAAATTGATTTCAAAAAAATTTGCAAGGTTTTGTCATGTTTTAGGTTTTTTTCCGTATTCGAAGAAATACCTGATACACAACGGTTCAGAGGAAAATTCAGGAATTTTTCTGTTCTCCAATTACCAATTGTTTCATCCTTTATAACTTGTGAAAGAATTCATCTTGCAAACAAATTGTTGAGTTTTATCTGCAAAACGTGTTGAGGATCGGCTAAGCTATTGAATCAAACGCTGAAGATTTGAGGAGTATGTTATATCTTAATAATGTCACATATTCCCAAGAAAAATATTCTAGGGGTCTTTATATTAACAATGTATCTATTGTTATTTGCAAACCGTGCAAATGAATATAAATAAATAAACAAAATGGTACAAATGTTAAAGCATACACTGGCTCATTTTTTCATCAGTGTTGTTTGTCGAAGCATAATGAGGTGAAAATTGCTTTCAAAAAAATTTGCTAAGTTTCGTCATGTCTTAGGTTTTTTTTCGTTTTCGAAGAAATACCTGATACGCAACGGTTCAGAGAAAAATTCAGGATTTTTTCTGTTCTCCAATTACCAATTGTTTCATCCTTTATAACTTGTGAAAGAATTCATCTTGCATACAAATTGTTGAGTTTTAACTGCAAAAAGTGTTGAAAATTGGCTTAGCTAATGAATCAAACGCTGAAGAATTTTGGAACATGCTATATCTTAATAATGTCAAATATTTCCGAGAAAAATATTCTAGGGGTCATATTATTAACAATGTATCTATTGTTATTTGCAAACCGTGCAAAGCAATATAAATAAGTAAACAAAATGGTACAAATGTTAATGCATACACTGGCTCATTTTTTCATCAGTGTTGCTTTGTCGAAGCATAATGAGGTAAAAATTGATTTCAAAAAAATTTGCTAAGTTTTTTCATGTCTTAGGTTTTTTTCCGTATTCGAAAAAATACCTGATACAAAACGGTTCAGAGAAAGATTCAGGAATTTTTCTGTTCTCCAATTACCAATTGTTTCATCCTTTATAACTTGTGAAAGAATTCATCTTGCAAACAAATTGTTGAGTTTTAACTGCAAAAAGTGTTGAAGATTGGCTAAGCTAATGAATCAAACGCTGAAAAATTGTGGAACATGCTATATCTTAATAATGTCAAATATTCCCAAGAAAAATTTTTTAGGGGTCTTAATATTAGCAATGTATCTATTGTAAATTGCAAACGGTGCAAAGGAAAATAAATAAATAATCAAAATGGTAAAAATGTTAATGCACACACTGGCTCATTTTTTCGTCAGTGTTGCTTTGTCGAAGCATAATGAGGTGAAAATTGATTTCAAAAAATTTGCTAAATTTCGTCATTTCTTAAGTTTTTTTCCGTATTCGTAGAAGTACCTGATACATATTGGTTCAGAAAAAAATTCTGGATTTTTCTGTTCCCCAATTACCAATTGTTTCATCCTTTATAACTTGTGAAAGAATTCATCTTGCAAACAAATTGTTGAGTTTTATCTGCAAATCGTGTTGAGGATCGGCTAAGCTATTGAATCAAACGCTGAAGATTTGAGGAGTACGTTATATCTTAAAAATGTCACATATTTCCAAGAAAAATATTCTATGGGTCTTTATTTTAACAATGTATCTATTGTTATTTGCAAACCGTGCAAATGAATATAAATAAATAAACAAAATGGTACAAAAGTTAATGCATACACTGGCTCATTTTTTCATCAGTGTTGTTTGTCGAAGCATAATGAGGTGAAAATTGATTTCAAAAAAATTTGCTAAGTTTCGTCATGTCTTAGGTTTTTTTCCGTTTTCGAAGAAATACCTGATACACAACGGTTCAGAGAAAAATTCAGGAATTTTTCTGTTCCCCAATTACCAACTGTTTCATCCGTTATAACTTGTGAAAAAATTCATCTTGCAAACAAATTGTTGAGTTTTAACTGCAAAACGTGTTGAAGATTGGCTAAGCTATTGAATCAAACGCTGAAGATTTGTGGAACATGCTATATCTTAATAATGTCATATTCCCAAGAAAATTGTTCTAGGGGTTATACTATTAACAATGTGTCTATTGTTATTTGCAAACCGTGCAAAGGAATATAAATAAATAAACAAAATGGTACAAATGTTAATGCATTCACTGGCTCATTTTTTCATCAGTGTTGCTTTGTCGAAGCATAATGAGGTGAAAATTGATTTCAAAAAAACTTGCAAGGTTTTGTCATGTCTTAGGTTTTTTTCCGTATTCGAAGAAATACCTGATACACAACGGTTCAGAGGAAAATTCAGGAATTTTTCTGTTCTCCAATTACCAATTGTTTCATCCTTTATAACTTGTGAAAGAATTCATCTTGCAAACAAATTGTTGAGTTTTAACTGCAAAAAGTGTTGAAGATTGGCTAAGCTAATGAATCAAACGCTGAAGAATTTTGGAACATGCTATATCTTAATAATGTCAAATGTTCCCAAGAAAAATATTCTAGGGGTCATATTATTAACAATGTATCTATTGTTATTTGCAAACCGTGCAAAAGAATATAAATAAGTAAACAAAATGGTACAAATTTTAATGCATACACTGGCTCATTTTTTCATCAGTGTTGCTTTGTCGAAGCATATTGAGGTAAAAATTGATTTCAAAAAAAATTGCTAAGTTTTGTCATGTCTTAGGTTTTTTTTCGTATTCGAAGAAATACCTGATACACAATGGTTCAGAGAAAGATTCAGGAATTTTTCTGTTCTCCAATTACCAATTGTTTTATCCTTTATAATTTGTGAAAGAATTCATCTTGCAAACAAATTGTTGAGTTTTAACTGCAAAAAGTGTTGAAGATTGGCTAAGCTAATGAATCAAACGCTGAAGAATTGTGGAACATGCTATATCTTAATAATGTCAAATATTCCCAAGAAAAATATTCTAGGGGTCATATTATTAACAATGTATCTATTGTTATTTGCAAACCGTGCAAAAGAATATAAATAAGTAAACAAAATGGTACAAATTTTAATGCATACACTGGCTCATTTTTTCATCAGTGTTGCTTTGTCGAAGCATAATGAGGTAAAAATTGATTTCAAAAAAATTTGCTAAGTTTTGTCATGTCTTAGGTTTTTTTCCGTATTCGAAGAAATAACTGATACACAACGGTTCAGAGAAAGATTCAGGAATTTTTCTGTTCTCCAATTACCAATTGTTTCATCCTTTATAACTTGTGAAAAGAATCATCTTGCAAACAAATTGTTGAGTTTTAACTGCAAAACGTGTTGAAGATTGGCTAAGCTAATGAATCAAACGCTGAAGAATTGTGGAACATGCTATATCTTAATAATGTCAAATATTCCCAAGAAAAATATTCTAGGGGTCATATTATTAACAATGTATCTATTGTTATTTGCAAACCGTGCAAAAGAATATAAATAAGTAAACAAAATGGTACAAATTTTAATGCATACACTGGCTCATTTTTTCATCAGTGTTGGTTTGTCGAAGCATAATGAGGTAAAAATTGATTTCAAAAAAATTTGCTAAGTTTTGTCATGTCTTAGGTTTTTTTTCCGTATTCGAAGAAATACCTGATACACAACGGTTCAGAGAAAGATTCAGGAACTTTTCTGTTCTCCAATTACCAATTGTTTTAACCTTTATAACTTGTGAAAGAATTCATCTTGCAAACAAATTGTTGAGTTTTAACTGCAAAAAGTGTTGAAGATTGGCTAAGCTAATGAATCAAACGCTGAAGAATTGTGGAACATGCTTTATCTTAATAATGTCAAATATTCCCAAGAAAAATATTCTAGGGGTCTTAATATTAGCAATGTATCTATTGTAAATTGCAAACGGTGCAAAGGAAAATAAATAAATAATCAAAATGGTAAAAATGTTAATGCACACACTGGCTCATTTTTCCGTCAGTGTTGCTTTGTCGAAGCATAATGAGGTGAAAATTGATTTAAAAAAAAATTGCTAAAATTCGTCATTTCTTAGGTTTTTTTCCGTATTCGAAGAAGTACCTGATACACATTGGTTCAGAAAAAAATTCTGGATTTTTCTGTTCCCCAAATACCAATTGTTTCATCCTTTATAACTTGTGAAAGAATTCATCTTGCAAACAAATTGTTGAGTTTTACTTGCAAATCGTGTTGAGGATCAGCTAAGCTATTGAATCAAACGCTGAAGATTTGAGGAGTATGTTATATCTTAATAATGTCACATATTCCCAAGAAAAATATTCTAGGGGTCTTTATTTTAACAATGTATCTATTGTTATTTGCAAACCGTGCAAATGAATATAAATAAAAAAACAAAATGGTACAAAAGTTAATGCATACACTGGCTCATTTTTTCATCATTGTTGTTTGTCGAAGCATAATGAGGTGAAAATTGATTTCAAAAAAATTTGTTAAGTTTTGTCATGTCTTAGGTTTTTTTCGTATTCGAAGAAATACCTGATACACAACGGTTTAGAGAAAGATTCAGAAATTTTTCTGTTCTCCAATTACCAATTGTTTCATCCGTTATAACTTGTGAAAGAATTCATCTTGCAAACAAATTGTTGAGTTTTAACTGCAAAACGTGATGAAGATTGGCTAAGCTATTGAATCAAATGCTGAAGATTTGTGGAAAATGCTATATCTTAATAATGTCATATATTCCCAAGAAAAATGTTCTAGGGGTTATACTATTAACAATGTGTCTATTGTTATTTGCAAACCGTGCAAAGGAATATAAATAAATAAACAAAATGGTACAAATGTTAATGCATTCACTTGCTCATTTTTTCATCAGTGTTGCTTTGTCGAAGCATAATGAGGTGAAAATTGATTTCAAAAAAATTTGCAAAGTTTTGTCATGTCTTAGTTTTTTTTCCGTATTCGAAGAAATACCTGATACACAACGGTTCAGAGGAAAATTCAGGAATTTTTCTGTTCTCCAATTACCAATTGTTTCATCCTTTATAACTTGTGAAAGAATTCATCTTGCAAACAAATTGTTGAGTTTTAACTGCAAAAAGTGTTGAAGATTGGCTAAGCTAATGAATCAAACGCTGAAGAATTGTGGAGCATGCTATATCTTAATAATGTCAAATATTCCCAAGAAAAATATTCTAGGGGTCATATTATTAACAATGTATCTATTGTTATTTGCAAACCGTGCAAAGGAATATAAATAAGTAAACAAAATGGTACAAATATTAATGCATACACTGGCTCATTTTTTCATCAGTGTTGCTTTGTCGAAGCATATTGAGGTAAAAATTGATTTCAAAAAAATTTGCTAAGTTTTGTCATGTCTTAGGTTTTTTTTCGTATTCGAAGAAATACCTGATACACAACGGTTCAGAGAAAGATTCAGGAATTTTTCTGTTCTCCAATTACCAATTGTTTTATCCTTTATAACTTGTGAAAGAATTCATCTTGCAAACAAATTGTTGAGTTTTAACTGCAAAAAGTGTTGAAGATTGGCTAAGCTAATGAATCAAACGCTGAAGAATTGTGGAACATGCTATATCTTCATAATGTCAAATATTCCCAAGAAAAATATTCTAGGGGTCATATTATTAACAATGTGTCTATTGTTATTTGCAAACCGTGCAAAAGAATATAAATAAGTAAACAAAATGGTACAAATTTTAATGCATACACTGGCTCATTTTTTCATCAGTGTTGCTTTGTCGAAGCATAATGAGGTAAAAATTGATTTCAAAAAAATTTGCTAAGTTTCGTCATTTCTTAGGTTTTTTTCCGTATTCGAAGAAGTACCTGATACACATTGGTTCAGAAAAAATTTCAGGATTTTTCTGTTCCCCAATTACCAATTGTTTCATCCTTTATAACTTGGGAAAGAATTCATCTTGCAAACAAATTGTTGCGTTTTAGCCGCAAAACGTGTTGAAGATCGGCTAAGCTGTTGAATCAAACGCTGAAGATTTGAGGAGTATGTTATATCTTAATAATGTCACATATTCCCAAGAAAAAAATTCTAGGGGTCTTAATATTAACAATGTATCTATTGTTATTTGCAAACCGTGCAAAGGAATATAAATAAATAAACAAAATGGTACAATTGTTAATGCATACACTGTCTCATTTTTTTATCAATGTTGTTTGTCGAAGCATAATGAGGTGAAAATTGATTTCAAAAAATTTTGCTAAGTTCCGTCATGTCTTAGGTTTTTTTCCGTATTCGAAGAAATACCTGATACACAACGGTTCAGAGAAAAATTCAGGAATTTTTCTGTTCCCCAATTACCAATTGTTTCATCCGTTATAACTTGTGAAAGAATTCATCTTGCAAACAAATTGTTGAGTTTTAACTGCAAAACGTGTTGAAGATTGGCTAAGCTATTGAATCAAACGCTGAAGATTTGTGGAACATGCTATATCTTAAAAATGTCATATATACCCAAGAAAAATGTTCTAGGGGTCATACTATTAACAATGTGTCTATTGTTATTTGCAAACCGTGCGAAGGAATATAAATAAATAAACAAAATGGTACAAGTGTTAATGCATTCACTGGCTCATTTTTTCATCAGTTTTGCTTTGTCGAAGCATAATGAGGTGAAAATTGATTTCAAAAAAATTTGCTAAGTTTTGTCATGTCTTAGGTTTTTTTTCCGTATTCGAAGAAATACCTGATACACAACGGTTCAGAGAAAAATTCAGGAATTTTTCCGTTCTCCAATTACCAATTGTTTCATCCTTTATAACTTGTGAAAGAATTCATCTTGCAAACAAATTGTTGAGTTTTAACTGCAAAAAGTGTTGAAGATTGGCTAAGCTAATGAATCAAACGCTGAAGAATTGTGGAACATGCTATATCTTAATAATGTCAAATATTCCCAAGAAAAATATTCTAGGGGTCATATTATTAACAATGTATCTATTGTAAATTGCAAACGGTGCAAAGGAAAATAAATAAATAATCAAAATGGTAAAAATGTTAATGCACACACTGGCTCATTTTTTCGTCAGTGTTGCTTTGTCGAAGCATAATGAGGTGAAAATTGATTTAAAAAAATTTGCTAAATTTCGTCACTTCTTAGGTTTTTTCCGTATTCGAATAAATACCTGATACACATCGGTTCAGAGAAAGATTCAGGAATTTTTCTGTTCTCCAATTACCAATTGTTTCATCCTTATAACTTGTGAAAGAATTCATCTTGCAAACAAATTGTTGAGTTTTAACTGCAAAAAGTGTTGAAGATCGGCTAAGCTATTGAATCAAACGCTGAAGATTTGTGGAACATGCTATATATTAATAATAATGTCATAGATTCCCAAGAAAAGTATTCTAGGGGTCTTACTATTAACAATGTATCTATTAATGGCTTGTCGGAAGGGTTTGCAAAAAACCTTGTTTGAATTAAGATTTGTTTCGAGCTTGTCTCAAAAAACGAAAGCGGAAAAAATTGAAAATTAAATAAAAGGTTTTTCTTTTTTTATTGCTTCTCAGGAAAAATTGCTGCTGAATTTTTCTACTTTTAGAACTTGGCGGAGCTAATCACTAGCTAGCTATTTCTTCAATCAATAAAACTATTTCCAATTTCATTTTCAATAAAGAGAACTTAAAAATGCGGATTCTATTTTCAATAAAGAGAACTTAAAAATTGGGATTACAATTTTTTGTGTGATGTTAACAAAAAAGGTGGCCGTAATGAGGATGAAAGAATACTGAGGAATAAGACAATGTAAATTAGTTTTCTTTGTGCTCAAGCGCACCGGAAAATGAAGCAGCGGGGTTTTGAAAGTCACAAAAAAGACCCCCAGCAGAAATCTGTACGGGTTATCCCATCTCATGCAGGTATCTTATAACATCAAACAGAGATCTTTAATAATAACTGGGCAAGTAAGCTAACCATTATTAACCCCGGTTGTATGTACTAACTAGCTTTATTACTATAGTGGTGATTTTTATGGCGAATGACGGCGATGCAGGAAAATAGGGGAAAAATCATGTATTTTTAGCCTAGGAGTGATTTTATGGTCTCGGCGGAAAATTGGGACAATTAGATCTGCTGCTGTTGCTGTTTATAACCATAACAATCATTTCATTCAAGAAAAATATCCACGTCATACCCACCAAGTAAAATACCCCCCCCCCCCACCCCAGTACACCACATTGTTTTGAACATGATACGGATTCATGATGGCGTTGCAATTTGCTAGATTTTCAGCGCCATTAGACAGCCTATGACGTTTTGCTTCACTAGCAAACTGAAACTAATGGTTTTTTTCACCTTGATTGCACAATGTCCCTTTAAAAAACACAATTTACGTCAAAATGTAGATTTTTAGTAGCAACATTTTTTCAGTCATTTTACAATTTTGTATACCAAAAAGTCTTTAAATTGCTGTCTTTTCCTCCAATGTTTTTATGTTCAAACTATGGTCTTTTTCAGGCGCTATTTAACAAATTTCAAGTTTACTAACAATAAAAACGATGTAAAATAAAAATGAAACAAGAATTTTGGCTTTAGCGGTCAGCTTAGTAGTCGTATAGCCTCCTCCCCCGCTACCGTAAATATACAATGACGACACTTAATATCTTTGGGCGCTATAATGGGAAATACCCGCATTTTATCCCGAAATCTATGCTCAATTATAATGTATGCGCTCGAATCGTTTCCGGCTAATTGAAATACCTGTAAATTAGAGTTCAGATTCGCTTTTTGTTATATAACACATTATTGCTGTCAGTGCTTTTATTGCATAATGGAGCTGTAAATTGGCGCCAAATCCTAGACATTCCCATTATGAAAAGAACAGACAGTTCTTTCAATTTCAATTTAAAATCAATAGAAAAAAATTGCTATGAAAGCAGCATACAACATGTCCCTGGGTAATGATCATCAATCTACTATTATATTAAGAAACCACAAAAGAATTTTGGGGTTTTTTCCTATTGTAACCCCAAACATGGTAAATATAGCATAATGGGAAAATAATTTCATTGGGGGGGGGCTATGGCGGGAAAGACCCGAGTTTTCTGAACGTTCTGTCTCTGCTCCAGTTGAAAAGATGTATTTATGCCCCCCATGAATTTATGCCCCCCCCCATGAATGTATAATGAATTCCTTTCCTTTTTGGGTAAAAATTTGGGAAAACGGTAGGACTAAAACAATACCTAAGCTATATCTGTCTTAGTATGATCATTGGTTCTGATTATTACAAAAAGGGAGCTTCAGGTTTCAGACTTTTTTTTACCTGGAAGCAGGATTTATAATGCGAAATAGATGCTAACTGCTGGCAGTTCTTAGAGCCAAATGATATTTAAAATTAATAACAAATATTACCCAGAAGAGAAAAAAAATTAAAAAGTGAAACGATTCCAGACACAAGAGCCTCGAGCTATTGTGAGATAATGACTCCACAGGAACGCAGTTGACTATTTTTCTTTTTTTTTAAATGAGGTTAATATAACTATTCTGTCACAGCAACTTAAATAAAACTGGACACTGAATGTGATTATCAAGTACAACGGAAGCTCTGTCTTAATTAATGTTCAGAAAAATTGGCACAATGACTTTTAGGGCAGCACAATTTCTGATCAGGAAAATTTTCAATCTGAGTTAGCGTTTTCGGAAGTTTCTTATTCGTTATTATTGTTAAATCGTCAAAATTGGACACGATTAGGCCAATTTTTGACAGACGATCACAACAGATTAAAAAAATCGATACTAATTAAATGACCTCCAAAATTGCCTTTCTACCTAATTGAATGCAGTCGAAAATCCAGAAAACAAACATTTCAGAAGCACCAAAGTTTAAAATCGTTTGAAAACGCTTTTTCAAAGAACAAGTTCAAGAGAAAATTTTCAAGGATATCAACTGCAACTTTCGTTGATAAAAATCCGATGAACAGAACTCCAACACACGCACACACACACACACACACACACACACACACACACACACACACACACACACACACGCACCTGCTAAACTCACACGCTCACACTCACTCTCTCACTCTCTGTCGTTCTTCTCCATCTCACACACACTCTCTCTCTCTCTCTCTACCGCTCTCCCTCACACACACAGTGCAACTTCTAATTCCCAGTAAAATACTAGCTTCAACAGATGAAGCTAGTATTTTACTGAGAAACACATCGCTCAGATTTTATTTTAAAAGTTTTAAAATGTAAAAATTTTACCACGATTATACGTGAGCAAACAACACAACAACTGTTTTCATGCAAATATACATCTACTTTATACCCATCATTCATATTGTTTTTACAAAAGAATGTAGTAATCAAACATACAACTGTCTTCATTTCACATTCTGATCTTTTTAACCAATGGGATGCTTTTGACTAGTGAAATATGAGAAGTTCAGAAGACATATACAAACCCACACATACACACACACACGCACACACACGCACGCATGCACACGCATTGTTGCACGCACAAACACATACAACACGCACACACGCACACACTCTCTATCGCTCTCTCTTTCTCACATATACAATGCCATTTCTATTTCACAGATAATTACTAGCTTCAGTTTTTACATCTGTTGAGTAGTGAATTGATCGCACACATATAGCTCATTATATAACTTTCAAAAAAACGTAAAAAATTTGCCACAAAAATACTTAAGCCAACGACATGTCAACTGTTCTCATGCAAATTTTCATGTGATTTACGCAACATCTCGAATAAACTTAGCTGGAAGATTTTCATTGATAAATAGAAAATCTGAGCCACATCTCTCATAAATTATTACATTAACATGAGTCAGGCATTCAAAGATATAATTGTCTTCTTTAAATGTTTAGAGCTGAGGCATTCACCTCACCAGTGAAAAATAACCCTTGCGGAATTTGCACTCATATTGAAATAGTTTATGTTGGAGCTTTAGTTGCGTGTAGTTTGAATTAACTTCATTTTGAACATAAAAGGCTTGCCTAGTCCTGCGCGTTGCACAAAAAATTCATGCATTTACCGTTGATCATGCGATAACACGAGGAATTCAAAAAAAACTACAAAATGGAAAAAATGGGATTTCAAAAACGCTTCAAATTCAGAGTACATTAAGGACAAAAAATTACACAAAAAAGAAGGTCAAATGGATTTTTTAAATAGTTTATTATGCTTTGGTTTTCAGAAAATGAAAAATATTTATTTAATACAATTAACGACTAAGTTTTTTGATAATCTGATTTAAATATTTTTTTTATATTTATACAGTATAAAAACGTAAAAACAAAAAAACAAAAAACAAAAAAATAAAAAAAGGTAATAAAGACAAGTGATATCAAATCTGTTCAAACTGGAAGATACGAAGAAACGGTCAAGTAGACTTAAATATGACGCAATAGAGACCAAATAGACCTTTCAATAAAAAAACAACTACAATCAGGGCAAAATCCACAAAACCTAATAAATTTTTTCAAAACAATTGGTTTCAAAACCACAATAGCATTTATATTCAAATTTATATCATTAATTTAATTCACAATGGGTTTATTACAAAACCCATGTAAACATTGTTTAGGGAGTCTAATGGACAGGGCAACAAAAATAAAAAAAAACGTGTGAGATGCAAAAAAAAACAGCCAACTGCTTTAAAAACATGTCAAATAAACAGTGAAATTTTAACAAATACTGTGCGATGGCCGAGATTTTTCCAACGAGATTTTTCATAAGTGACACTAAGTAACAAAAAATTAAAAACAAATATCGAAGATTGTAAAACAAAAAAAATATTCTTTTTTGAAAACAAATGGCTTCAAAGTCGTTAAAACTGTTAAACTTGAGTTCTAATATTAAAAACTCAAATCCGTTTCTTTAGAGGAGTCAACAGGACCAGTCAGTCAATTATGAAACTATTGAGCGTTTGAACACACCTACATCCAGACTATTGTGCGCTCAAAAACATCTATGCCCAGTCTCTGGTGCGTTCATTTTTCTTTCCAGCGCATTTTGAACGCACGACGCCCCTGGTGCGCTCATTTCGGTCTGGCACTTCAACCAGGGTAGTAATAGTGACTTGTAATAGAAAAACAATTTTTGTATTACTATTTTTACCTGTATTTCCGTTTTATTCTAATTATTGATTTAAATAGGTCAGTTAGATGTCAGATGGTAATGTCAAGCATTTCGCAGAATTTTACAGACTTTGCAATTTGAGCGCAGGATGCGCAGGTGTTGACTCGAAGGTGGTCTGATCAGAAGTCACGTCTCTCTTTGACCTTGACCTGGAAATCACTGATGTAAATGAGACGTTGAAAATTTTTTGAAGATTTTTTCATATGACTTTGAAGATTTTTTGTCGGGATCGAAGCCGGGCCTTGATTTTTAGCTTAAAAATCTTACCGTATTGAAGTTATTTTGTTATCTGTTTTATTTGTTTTCTAGGCTGGTCGATCCATTTGTGTTTATTATTACGATCTTTCCAGTTTCTGATAGTTTGTTTAGTTAGCAAAAATTATTACTGTCGGTTCGCAAATCATGAAGATCTGATATGAAACTAAAGAAAAACAGAAGTGGTTTTAAACTTGAGATCCAACGCCTTACTTGGTCTAGACCCAAAACTAGTTCAAAATTGATAAGCGATTGCAAATTTTTAAATGATCAACTGAAAACTCTATTGTAATTCGACAGACAAGCTGCTAAAAAGTCACTCGAATAGTAAATTTACTGAAGCTTGGAGCAATAAAAGCGTGTCTCCCTATGTGTCAGCCCAAAGAATTTACAACTCATCTAAATTTTATTGATCTTATTTTCTTCTAACAAACATTTTGTGACATTTGATTGAAGTAAACGTACCATTCTTCAATTAGATAAGCTTATTGTGGGGAAATCCAAAAGTAATCACATAATTCTTTTCAACATTTTTTGTACAAAAAAATGAATAAAAACAATTGAAAAAGTAGCGGAATTAATTCCCTCAAAAAAGAAAAGGCTTGGATTTTAGATCTGATCTATTTTTAAAGCCATAATTGCTGCCACAAAACAAGGAAGATAATTTGAAAAGATTTGTCGCCAAAAAAGAGAAAAGAAACCATTTATAAAACTGATCTCAACTTTTTTTCTTATAGTAACTGGGTTTGAACTTTTTCCAGAGAAATGTCAAAAAAAACGTAGCAGTTTCTTTGTCTACAAGAGTTATTGTCGTGTAGAAGTGAAGATTGTCTGTCTGTAACAACAAAATTAAAGAACTCATTAACAACGACATTAAACTCAAAACTGAACAACTCTTGGCAAAAATTCATACACAAAAGCAGCAGGTAACAAGCAACTGAAAAATGAGAAAGCATTGTAGTGCTAAAAAGTTACCTTGACCCCCTCCCCCCTTTCAAATAAAATTATCACCACATTTTGGCACTCACCCTGCCCGAAGCTCAACTATTGAGGGCTCAATGACCGCTGAATTTTCTGTTGGAGGCTGACTTAACAGCAAAACGATATTGAATTCTGATAAAATATCAAAAATAGTTCTTCATACGAAAAGATTGCAATGATTTAAAGAAAACCTATCACAAGAACTTGTAATTCAAAATGAAGAAAAAAACAGTAACATAGCTACATGTGGTCAATACAATAAAACAAATAACATAAACACTCATCAACTGATGATAGCAGCGATTGAAATTTTTTTTAGTAAATACGTTTTAATAAAAAATACCAAAAATTGGTAAAAATTGACAAGTGTAGCTCCGGCTGTGGTCCTCGTTACAAATTACTTTAAAAAATACATATCCAGACAATGATATCATAGGAAAATACCCAGGCAGATCGAAATCACCTATCGTCTATAGACTTTGGCTCGTTCAAAGTTGCGCTGCGTCCATGAGACCATCCATACCAAAATGGTTCATGATCCAGACATTAGCTTGTTCAAGTTATGAAAATACTAACGAGGACCAAAAATTGCTATGACCCAGACTCGTAGACTCGTTCGTCCACATTCGTGAAGTCGCTTATGATGCAGACTTCAAAATTCAGTTGAGCAAAATGGATTGATAATTAAAAAACTGGTCCATCAAAACTGGTCAGCGCTAATTCAATGTTTTATTTTGGCAAAAAATGCAGAAATGAGGTAAATCTTACGATAAGTGATATACAACTTCGAGTTTTGTAATTTCGTTAAACTTTTCTCAAAAAGTCCGTCAAAATTCGGACAAAATCTTCTCTTTGACTTTACCGAATATTTGAAAACCATTTGCAGTGTGGCCTGGGAACGAAAAGAGAGCTCACAAATATCTTCGACACTCAAATGCATTCATTTAGTGCACCCTTGTTCTGTAACGATCCGTTAATGATGCCCGTTAATAATTCCCTGGCTTGTGTATGTTTGAGCTCGCAATACCCCCTGTGTCCGTTCAAAAAATGTCTGTATCTTTGGGCGAAGACAAGTTTTAACCTCAAACTTGGAGGGGAGAGTTTTTCGCAAGCATTTGTTGCATTTTGATGGGAGCTCCGGATTGAATTGCTTACCACAAAAAAACATCAAACTTTTTCAATTGCTAAACGAAATCACCGAAAGACTTAATTTACTAATCTCATCAAACACTTAATAGACCAAATTAAGCCAAAACCGAATTGTCAACTGAAAAAATAATTAGAAAAAACTTTTGCAATATGCACTAAAAGCGATTTATCTCAAAAAAGAACTGGAATAGTTTTCTTTCATATACATTGCGATTAACCTTTTTTCTGAAAAAAATTAAATGGGTTTATTTTATTGATTTTCACTATAAAAACTGTAGTGCAGTGAAAAAGAAAGAAAACATGGATGCTTATATTGCCTAATCAAAACTAGGTGAAAATTTCTCATAATAACTGGTGACAAAACAAGGCGGCTCGTTAATGTGCGTTCGCACATGATGTTCCGACCCGAGCTCATCTACATTTTTGACTAAAATGTCAACCAAATCAAGAGATAACAAAAATAGATGTTTGAGTTTAAAACAATCGTTACACATTCTATCTACTAATTGAATTACTAATGCCATGCTTCATTACAGCACCAACGTGACCTGACATTGAAGAGACTAGAAAAAAAATAGCACCAACAAAATTTTGGCGGCAAAAAATGAATATCTAAATTTAAAAGCACCTGGTAACAACGTCAAAATGCAGTCAGATAAAACCTTAACTACACAAGTTTACCTTTTACTAACTATACAGCAGATGAAAAGTTTTCTTAACGAGACTAGGTAACAAGCCGACAAAAAGAACGAACAGTGAGGCGAAACTTAAAAATTAATCAACATTTTTTGCACCAAGAAAATTCAAAAATCTTAAAAAACATTGGTTTTTAATAAAAAAATCCTTGATAAATTACTAAAAAGTCATTACAAAACCAAAAGCACCCGTCTGTGGTCAGACTATGCCATAGAAACAAACTAAAGAGAAACTCAAAAAATTACAAACGATTTGCGAAAACACAAACCTTTGCTACCATTAAAATCAATAGCTATCATCTGAATATGTATTTTTAATTCAGTTGTTATTTCTGCTATTTCAGTTGAAGGATTTATACTGAAAGATTAAATAAGTTTACTTGGGCCACATTTAAAAACCATTGGGATCTGTTATTACGCGATTGTTCTGAAGGAAGAGAAAAAGAAACGCAAAAAATGGCCATTCAATAAACGTTCAGAAAAACGAAACAACAGTGGCACATAATATCAATATATATGTTATTTCTTGAAATACACGAAATTCGACGGGACATCTGATTGATGAATAGAAGTTAAATTTGACGAAAGGAACTTATTCGCTATATACTGAATGTTTCGAGCAACATCATTCATTCAGTCCTCAATTACAAGCCTATGAGATCTGTGAGCAATTTACGGCTACCTAAAGAACAAAAACAGCGAATTCAGGAAAAAAAATTGAGCGACAAAAGGGTCGAAGGCATTAAAAAAATGAACTTTTCACTAAACACTCTTCAATTTTAAATTAATTTTTCAGGAGCAATGGGAAAACCTTTTTTATCAATATAATTTCAAAAAATCAACAAATATAAACAAATACATTAGACGCACGAAAATTGCGGGAAAACACGTATTATCAACGCCATTAAATTCATTAGCCTTCAACGGAAGCCAGTATATACAATAAATGATGCCTCGAGGGGACAATAAGTTTTTTTGCCAATCGTATTTCATCAATAAGACCTTACAACAAGTTAATGACTATGAAAACAACAACAGAGAGAGGCAAAAACCACAAATTCAGTAGAAAAGTGCCTGAAGAAAATATCGAAGCAACTCAAATCATAAGCTCTTCCCTGAAAACTTTATTTATGATCCGTTGAACTTCTTCCCTAAACCAATAGGGACTCTCAGCAGTAAGATGATGTGATAAGATTTCAAAAGGATCGAAAAACAAAATAAAGTACCCAAAAAAAATATGAATTCTCGTGGCATTGATGTTTTAAAACTAATAGGTAGAAGATAAAACCGCTAACCAGATTAATTTTGGCTATAGTAGAACGGAAATGGATTCTGTTAGAACCAACAATGACCAAGAGTATTCACGAAAAAAAATTAGGAATGGTTGAATTTCAAAAAAGTTTCGAAAAATTATTTTTAAACCCTTAACAGCCAGTAAACTCAATCTTTCATCGGAGCTCAATGACGATGCTCAGATATAACCCATAGGGAGGAAAATGATGTCTGTCATGCATAGATAGTTAAAAAGACATCACAATAAGTCTTATGACAGAAAACAATAACAAAAACAGCAAAAACTAAAATTCAGTAGAAAAATGCGAGAAGAAAGTGTCGAAGACAATTAAACCATTAGCTATTCTCTGAAAACTTTCTCTGTGATCCACTGAACGTCCTCTCTAAGCCAATTGGATTACAATAATCTTTGGATAATGTGATAAAGAGTTCAAAAGTGACCAATAATTCAAAAAATCCAAAAAAAAAAATTTAAAAAAATTGAAATCTTTGTCATTGAAGTCATATAACCAATAGCTAGAAGATAAAACAGCTAAACAGAATATTTTTAGTCGCAGTAAAAAGCAAGTGGGTCCAGTCAATACTGAAACTCACTAACAGTTCAAGAAAAATTTAGGAATTGTTATTGTTCAAATAGAATTTTCGAAAAATGATTTTTATTTTAACAGACATTAAATTCTATAGCTTTCAACGGAAGTCAATAAAAACGCTCAAAGATGCCCCGGTGGCAGTACATTTATGTTTGTCATGCATAGGTATTCATTATGAGATCACAGTAAGTATAATGACTATTAAAACAACAAAAAAAAACAGGAGAAAACCAAAAAATCAGTAGAAAAGTGCAAGAAGAACGTGTCGAAGCCATTTAAACCATAAATTTTTGTTTAAAATTTTTATTGGTCATCCACAGAACATCGTTTTTAAGCTAATGGGAACTGTCAATATTTGGATAATGTGATAAGATTTCAAAAGTAACCAATAATACGTAAAAATCCAAAAAAAATTTTAAAAAATTGCAATTTTTTGTCATTGAAGTCATATAACCAATAGATAGAAGATAAAACCGCTAACCAGTTTAATTTTGGTTGCAGTAGGAAGGAAGAGGGTGCTCTCACCCCTGGACTGACTTACAATTCACTATAATAAGATTATGATTCTTTAATATTCGAAAAAAAATTCGAAAAATTATTTTTTAAGTCTTAACAGCCATTAGCCGCCCCCTCAATGAAATAGACATGTTC
Source organism: Convolutriloba macropyga (assembly GCF_964194025.1). Taxonomy (NCBI): domain Eukaryota; kingdom Metazoa; phylum Xenacoelomorpha; order Acoela; family Convolutidae; genus Convolutriloba; species Convolutriloba macropyga. The sequence goes on along the minus strand of NW_027449544.1, from coordinate 12,576 downwards.
ACTTAATGCTCATTATGGAACATATTGCACTGTTAGTCAATGAATCCCTACCATAGGACTCCAAAAAAAATAGTAAAACTTCAAAAAGAAATTCAAAATTTCATTCAAAATTACGAAAACTCAGAATCGAAGCCAAAAAAAAACATGAGCAATTCCTTGAAAACGACGTTTTTTGTTCATTGCGCTTCATTCGACTATAAAGGAGTTTTGTCATTAATAGAACGTCGATATAAAATGTGACTTGTCTCTAGGTGACTTAAAAAAGCAAAAAAGAGAAAAGTTTTATTAAAAAAAGGGCTCTCAATTAGAGTTCGATTTTTTTTTGATAGTGAACTTCCCTATGAGACCAGAACTAGTCTTTCTATCGCCTTGCATTCAACTTTTACGAACTCAAAATTTATTCTTTTTATAGAAATTTGAATTAATGTTTTCGTAAAAAAGATCTTAGTTTGAAGAAAATTGTACTAAAAGTGAACAATCATGCTAAAGATCCCATTGTTCACACAAAACTTCAATCCTCGATAACTCCTCGAAAAAAACGAAATTCAAAAAAATCTTTTTACTTTTGAATTCTACGCTGGACCAGCTTTTTAATGATACCACTCACATTTCTCTACGACGAATATATCGATCGGCCAAAATTCACTGAACAAAAAAAAAAAAACCCATTTGAGTATATAGTTCCTTCCCCCACAAGTGGGGTCGGAACAATAAAGTTTTATAGAACATTCAGATTAGAAGGAAATCCGGAAATCTGATAAAAAAAACAATTTAATAATTCAGATAAAGAAAATCTTCCAGAAAGTTAAGCAGGTGCGGCATCACATTTTGTAAAAGAAGACCTATTTTGTGCAGTAGCTGAAAGCATCTTTAATCAGTGCAGAATTTTCCTTACATTATATCGAGCAAAAAGTCTTCATCGATGATAGCACTTCGGTTTTGGAAAAATGCTTAAATCAAATCGCAAGTTGTAGTTTTTTGACGTTGTTTTTTTCCTGTTTTTTCAAACTTTTGATTATTCGGTTCGATCATCGGGCATAAATTGTAAAATCTTGAAAAGATTTGATTCTTTTTTTCCGCATATGAGTTTTATGTAGAGTAGTACACAGAAGTGGCCAAAATTGATATAAACTGCCTCTTCAATTTTCTTTTACCTTCAATTATTTTTTGATAAAAGAGAATCGACGTTTTCCATAACAGAATTGTTCAACCGAATCAAGAAAAAAGCTTTCCAAGCAATTTCTGACATTTTATTTAATTGAAAGGAATTCTTACCAAGGCTGCTTCCACTTTTTGCGGTACCCCTGGAAATGAATCCGCGTAAAAGAACGAAACTTTCATATTAAATTATCGAATAAAAGTTAAAGGCTTAGAGTTATCTAAAAGCAATATTTCTGCAATCAGTGATAGCTTAAGGTAAAAGTTTTGAAATTAAGAAAAGTTGGAAAAATTAAAGGAAGTGTATTTTGCTTTAGTTTTCTACAGTTTGATTAGTTTACAAAAATTATAATGAAGAGTGACGCAGGTACTTTGGGAGGTGTCAATTATTTGTTCCGTCATTTTTTCCTATTTAAAAGAGGGATCTTTCGCTTTTAAGCTCCGCCCAGCTGAGTGATCATGTTACGTATATAGGCAGCAAACCCTCCACCCTCACCCTCCCAATAAATTTAAAAATTCCATAATGATGGCCATAATTCCTTGGAAGTGAGGGGGGGGGGGGGTTCTTGAGTGGTAAATTAACCTTAACTTTGCTTAATGTGTAATTGGGAAGCCCCAAATATAGTTACCAGAAAGAGGTTCGTTTTAACTTAAAAAGACTCCGAAGATTTCATTTTGAAGTCTATAGATTTCTGTTGTTATGCCCAGACTTTCGTGCGTTTTTCCTTGTTTCCAGACCATGTAAATTTGAACGCACGACACCCCCGTCGTGCGTTCATCTGGCTCTGGACATATCGACTTTCCGTCTGGGACCTCAACCTGGGTAATAATAAACCGTCATTTTTTCCGTTGTATCTTCTCGTGTCTTTGGACATCAAAAATCAATTAACAAATTTGATCGCAAATCAGTTGGAATCAGTTGAGTTAATTATTTAATTAAGAACGCTATTATAATATACTCGAGGAGACATCTGGATAATCACGGCTGGATAGAAGCTTTTTTTGAAATGGCCTAATTCTAATTAATGATATAAGAAAATTGACGACGGCAAATAAGACAAAGAGTTTAGGGAAATATTGAAAAGCTACTTTCTTCGACAACTTCAGGAGCCAATGCGATGCATTACCAGAAATTTTGGCAGTGTTTTTGAAAAGATGGCCCAAAACGAAAACCAGACACATGACCGAGAGGAAACAAATCACCATCAATAGCTAATTAACTTCTCCTCATCCCGGACTGAATTGCAAGTCAAGATCAGTACTGTGCACGTCTAAAAACAAGTCTGACAAGTCTTTACCAAGACTTGGATTACAAATCCAAAATGATTCCCAAGTCAAAACCAACTTTTCAAAGAATTTCGAGTAAAAATTTCGAATTCAAAAAAATTTATAAATGACACCAGACTTCAGTACAACATTTTCAGTGCACAACAGTGAGATAGCCGAGAGCGCAGGACATACGTGACATGATATTTGTCTTGGGCTTAAAGATATTCTCACATGAATGATATACAATATGATCATTTTTTACTGCTCGGTTTGCGTGAACTTGCAAAACGTAATAACAAGAATATTCAAAACTGGTTTCATTCGCCCGGTTGGTTTAAAGTCCACAATTGATAGTTTTACACCTTTGGAACGGTAAATGAAGTTTCATTATCAGTGCAAAAACAAGAATTTGTGTGTTCACACAAAGTAATGAACACAAAAGAATTCACGGGAGTGCAATGAATACAAAGAATCAGTCTATATGTTCAGAGGTCACTTGAAATATGTGCCATTTTTAAAAAACCGGATGCAAAGTTGCGAGCAATTTTTATCCCATAGTGGCGCAGACAAATAAATCTCAACTTAATTTGCTTAGTCAACATTGCTCACTTTGAACCTCCCTTTTATTGGAAAAAATGTTAGTGCCACGGAAATGCGATTAGAAGTTTTTGTAAAACATCTGATTTTGCGATTTTTTGCTGGTTTGCTGTCTGTTATCATCGGTTAAATGTATTCGCAATTAGTATTACCTTTAGCGAATGTTCACAAACTAAAAACTCACTTGCAGTAAACATGAAGAGTGGCATCGAAAAACTTCATATAATTCTTTTTTGAGTGGTTGAATTCTGAAAAAAACAGTATTGTTTATAATAAAAAATGATTTAATTTCAATTAGAAGTTCTTCTTGAACCTGCAGATTTTTTTGTTCCTTCTCGCGCTCTAATTTGATTCCCTATATTCTGTGAAAAACAATTCAAAGTTGATCACACAAACTCAAACACAAACAAACAGAAACACACACCAACATACACAAACAATCACAAACGGCGTGCATGTGCATGCGTAGCTGTACGTGTATTTGTATGCGTACTTACACGTGTACATCTACGTGTATGTGTATGTGTAAGTGTATGTGTAAGTGTATGTATGTATGTGTGTGTGTGTGTGTGTGTGTGTGTGTGTGTGTGTGTGTGCGTGTGTGGGTGCGCGTGTGTGTCTGTGTTTAGTGTACGTGTGTGTGCGTGTGCGTGTGTGTCTATGTGTGTGTGTGGGTGTGCGTGTATGTGTGCGGGTGTGTAAGTGTGTGTGTGTGTGTGTGTGTGTGTGTCTGTGTGCTTGTGGGTGTATGTGTGCGTGAGTGTGTGTGTGTGTGTGTGTGTGTGTGTGTGTGTGTGCGTGCGTGTGTTGTGTATGTGGTATTAACTACGTCAGCGAAAAGCTTTTTAAATAAATTTTGGAAAAAAATAAAACTTTCGAGCAATTTTGAAGGTCAAATTCAACCAGAAGGTCGTTTGAATATGAACATATCGTCACTTTGGACGGAACCGATAATTATAGATTACTGCACAGAGCTGTTAGCGCTCAAATACACAAAGGCTGGAAATAGAAGAGACAGTTAAAACAGCCAAACATTAAACAGTTAACTTTGGTTGTTTTCGAAGCATTGTTTGAAATTCTCATTATGAAATCAAAAGTTTTCTTTGCTCCGATTTATTAAAAATGACTGCAAGACTGATGGTCCAAACAAACAAAAAGCAAGAACTAAGGAAAAAACACTTAAAATATGTGAACAGAAAAAATTCGAATTAAATACTGTAATATAATTGAAAAAAAATACATATTTCTACGGTCCTAGAAATCAATAGAATTAAAACATTGAATTGATGTTTCATATAAACTAACAAAGAAAATTAAATAATTGACCCATCTATCAGGATTTCAAGATCTCTAATGCATCATTTTCGTATAGGAGAGTTCTTTTTTCTGATTAGATTTACTATGAAATAGGTACGCGGGAGAATCGGACCACATATGGGTGGCTAGGTGATTAAATGAGTTGCATCGAGGTGCTCTGGCTCTACTAAAACATAATTCATAGCAAATTTAGTCAGAAGCAGAATTTTTCCCTAGAAAAAGTTATATAATAGAAACCTTGAACCATAGAATTTCAGTCCCCACAAATGAGTCGCTAAGAGAATGTTTTTGAAGTGTCTATGTTTTGACTCTCCTGCATTCCATAAGCTTGAGAAGTGTTTTTGCGGCATTGTGTTCTATTAACCCCAATGGAAAGCAGAGGTTTGCCTTGCAACACTATTTGCACCGCTTTGTTTTTTAAGAGATAAAAAATCAAATATTTTGAATTGAAATCATATGTGATTTATAAAACAAAGCGATTCATTTATGATTGTGAAAATATTTATAACAGGATGAAATTAATTTTGCTGCTATGAAAGCCGAAAATGGAAATAGGCACGTTATTATTTTGGTGGTGCTATGGAAAACAAAGGTTTAACCGTTTGAAAATATATTGTTAGTTCAAACTTAAGTAGAAAGCAAACCTTTTCCTTAAGATTGAAAAAAAACTCAATTATATTTTTAAAGAAAAACTTTTATTCCATATGGTTACTAATGCTAAAAAGTGCGCAAACACAATTAACAATACACCGTTTTTTGAAAAACAATTAGCTAGACATTTTATCAAGTAGCCAAGACTTACGACCATTGAAGTCTTGCTTTCACTCATAGCAATGAGCAGCTAAATTGATATAATAACCTCAACAATAAAAATTTGGACAACTATCCCCATCAGATGCATCACTGAAGCCAGTTTACGAAACCAATTGACCGTTTCGTTAGCGGCATCAACTTCAATTAGCGTAAAAGATTATTTCAGGCAGGCTTGTCTCAGTTCTAATAGCTGGTGCTCTGAGCTAGCATTGTGGATAAATATTTGGTTTCTGGAGTAGTTGGGAATATTAAATGTCAATTATCGGTTAAATCAAAAATTTTCTCGTTATCAATGTTTTAGGGCATGCAAAAAAAGAAAAAAAACAAATAAGACTTCCGAGCCTGATAGGGAGTGAACCACTGCACCCAGTTTGATCAGATGAAGAGATCATTGTTCAAAAAGCAATTGTTTTCTTTACAGGCCCGGCTGTTTTACGTTTGTTCACAGCTTTTGAAATTTCTGAACATAGGGGGTAGGCCAATTTTTTTCACCGTAGTAGAACAGATGATTCAGCGTATTCTTGCAATGGTTTTTCGGGAAATGTATTTTTATTCGGGCGATTCCATTGTTTTGATTTGATTTTATCATTTTTTTGAGCGTTTGAAGAAATTAATTGCTGATTTGATCTGAATATCCCTCACATCAGACATATTAGTTTTTTCCCTGAGTTTTTTCACACTTTACAAAAGAAGTTTCTCATACAGATTCTCAAGCTCTGCTTTGAGTAAGCTGTTTTTTGTAGTTAGTGTACTAGTTTGGATAGTCAAGCAAACTTTTGAGGCAAAAATAGTGGTCGCAATTATGATTCATCAAAACCAGCGAAAACTGTTTTCATCAATGCTTATTTGACTTAGCCGCCATATTTGATAGATTCTTTTGTTTGCCCTTCCAAACAGATTTTTATATTTTTACAATATTTGTTTCAGTTTAGATGAAAATTCAAAAAAGAGATCAAGTCGAGAGCTTTTTAACGGGATTTCGAGAAGCAACTAATATTCTCCTAGGATTTATTCTTTGACAGATTTCTGCACAATTTGATTAATTTGGCTATGAGATTGGGCCTTCTTTTGTATTGATTTACCAGACTGCCACTTGTAATAAATGGCAGAATCGTCAGCAAATTGACAAATTAACTACTGAGACACTGTCCTGAATATCTCCAGTCCAGTTTTTTTTTAATTTTACATAGACACAATCTGTGGGAAGAAAAAAGTTTACCAAGCTTGTCACAGGTTTTTACACTTCAATAGTTTGCAAACTGTTTAGTAGTCCTGCTCTTCACACTGCATCAAACGCTTTTTTCATCATCTAAGCACTTGAGACCACTGATACGCTTTTGATATGTGATGAGTTTGTTTGTGCAGTCTATCAGCTGTGCAGTTGTTTCGTTTATATTTACTTTGGGTTTCGTCGAACACATTGTGGTTATCAGAGAGCCTTAGGGCAATATCCTTTACAACAATTTGGTATACCTCTGCCAGACTGCTAGTGATGCTCATTGGTTGGTATGTTCTGTTTTCGTTCGTCTTTGGTATCATCTTGACTTCTGACATTCCCCAAGTATTTGGAACAATAAAATTGTTTATAGATCTCGTTAAAAGCAGACAAATGTAAGTTTAAAAGCATTTAGGCAACCTTTTATAATGATGTAGCTAATATTGTCTGGTGCTAGACTTGAGTTAGTAACTAAATCGAAGTACTAGCTGTCACGTCAATTGAGGCAATAGACTGTGACTAAAATACAACTGCAATAGTACAACTGCGACTAACATTTTATTCATTGAATTTGGTTCGTTTCAATGTTTACAGCACCTGAAGAGGGTAGTTTTGCTTCGTTAGAACGGAAAATTTATTGGCAGTACTGGCGTTTTGCCATAGATACTGTCACCTATAGACATTATAGACTGTCACCTTGCCATTCCTATAGACTGTCACCTTGCCATTCCTAGACAAATTCTCGGTAAGAATTGTTTCATTTTTTTAATTTAATCGTCATAATTAGATTATACGACTTCATAGCATTTATACGATCTCATATAATAGTTCTTAGCAATCCTATATGAGACACTGGGATTCAAATGAAAATCAAACTGATTTCGAGAATATGATTTTTATTGGGAGAACACATGCTGTTATGTTGATTATCAAGAAATTTTCATTGTAATTTACTTGTTATTCCCATCAAAATTTTTTATTGAAAATGCCTGTATTGAAAAAAACTCATAAGAAACCAATCTTATGAAGAAATCAAAAGTGATAATGAATAATGGGTAAACCTATGATTTTTGAATGGCGATTTAAATGTGACAACTCCGTATGAACAAATCAATAGTGATAATGAATAATGGGTAATTCTGCAATTTTTGAATGACGATTGAAATCGAAGTGACGACACTTACCTTTCATCAGGCCACAAAAACCGTAATTGAAGCATAATTGCGCATCCGCTTGATCAGCACGGTTAAGAAAGTGAAAACCTTGTTCTGAGAGCAAATCAAATCCATTTTTTCTTAATTAGAAAATTCTACCGCGGCAAAGCAAAGTTAAAACTCGACGCAAACGAATTCAACCAACAATATAGAATAGTTTGAAATTTAGTTAAGTATTATCGAATCAAAACCAAGATCTCTCATTTACGTAGAATATTTACAAATCAAAAGAGTCTATGGTTTACAACCATAAAGAAACATAAAACTTGGAGTAAAATGGATACATGTGGTGTAAATATGTTATTATGAAATTTATGAACGATGTTCAGCCCAAGGTCGCGAAAGCCGAGTACAAGAAGAAATAACTTCTTAACTGATAACCAAGATAAAGTTTCGAGAGAAATGTTTTTGAGGTGTCTATGTTTTGACTGTCCTGAATTCCATCAGCTTGAGAAGTGTTTTTGTGGAATTGTGTTCTATTAATCCCATTGAAAAGCAGAGGTTTGCCTTGCATCACTATATTTGCAAAAACTTTGTTTTTTAAGAGATAAAAAAATCAAATATTTTGATTTGTATTCATATGTGATTTATAAAACAAAGCAATTTATTTATGAATTTGAAAAAATTTAAAATAGGATGAAATAAAATTTGCTGTATGACAGCCGAAAATGGAAATAGGCACGTTATTAATTTGGTGGTGCTACGGAAAACAAACGTTTCACCGCTTGAAAATATATTGTTAGTTCAAACTTAAGTAGAACGCAAACCCTTTCCTTGAGATTGAAGAAAAATTCAAATATATTTTTACAGAAAAACATTTATTCCATAAAGTTACTAATGCTAAAGAGTGCGCAAAAACAATTTAAAAAACTCCGTTTTTAAAATTGGTTAGCTAGACAGTTTATCAATTATCAAAGACTTACGACAATTGAAGTCTTGCTTTCACTCATAGCAATGAGCAGCTAAATTGATAGATTAACCTCAACAATAAAAATTTGGACATCTATCTCCATTAAAGGCGTCACTAAAGCCAGTTTATGAAACCAATTGACCGTTAGCGGTATCAAATTCAATAACCGTAAAAGATTATTTGAGGCTCGGCTTGTCTCACTTCTTATACCTGGTGTGCAGGGCTAGCATTGTGAATAAATATTTGGTTTCTGCAGTAGTTGGGAATATCAAAAGTCAATTTTTGGTTAAATCAAAAATTTTTTCGTTATCTATGTTTTAGGGCATGCGAAAAAAAGAAAGAAAAAACAAATAAGATTTTCGAGCCTGATAGGGAATGAACCACTGCAACCGGTTTGATCAGACGAAGAGATCCTTGTTCTGAAAGCAATTGTTTTCCTTAAAGAAATGTGTAATGTATATTGTAGGTCTCCATTCGTTTGATAGTTATAAGTTTTTATTGATTACGGAGCTGACTTATCAATAGTATAATGGAGATTTTTCTTTTTCAAGCAGGTTGACAACTAAAACTGACGAAAAGTTTATAACAATAAATAAAACAAGAAATAATGTAAGAAAACTTCACAATTACAAGTTTCGAAATGTTCTTTGCTAACCTGAACCATAAAACCAGTTTACCAAACCGCGGACAGCCCGAAACTAAAAAGTTTGATTTGATGTAATATGTGATAACGATATCAGAGCAGTTAGTATGAAAAGTAGTAGCTTTCTGGGTAAAACTTTAGCTAATGGAGGAACTAGAATTTGATTGTTTTTTCTTGCATCTCGTGTATGATGGTGAGTGAGTCCACCCATCGGATGAAAGTTGTGAAATTATGCTTTGCTAGATGTTTCACCTGTGTGTTTAGTACAGCTAAAGCCCCCATTTACTTAATGATCGACTAGCTTTGCCGTTAAATATAGGAATGAAGCAGTGTTTGTTGTTTTTTTAATGTGAAATAATTATTCAAGCAGCTAGCAAAAATTTTTAATTTGAGAGCTGTTGCAAGATAATTGACCAGGAGGGAAAAAGCAAAAAAGGAGAAAAGAACCGTTTCTGTTAACCGAACCGTCATCTTCTGTTTTATGCATTTCGTTGTCAAAACGGTTATCATTAGGCCAGCTTAAGCTGCTGGTGGTTGATATATACATCAGTTTGTGGTCAATTATAAATCTAATATTGGAAGCTATCGCTGTTAATCCGACAATCGCCTTGCTTAACGAATAGTAATATCAAGTCCTTGAAATTCCTTCTGACTGTGCAGCTAAACCGATACTCACTGGTATCTGTCAACAAAAATGTGAGCCAAAACGAAGAATTAATCCGAAGTTGCTTGAGTGTTTTCTTATGATTTTAGTGGCAGGTACTGTAACAAACGGTGTATATATGAATTTCTGTAGTGAGGGTCGAACCACTCTGATAGAAACTTTTGATAATCAAGTTTCTTTCAGTAATTTGGTTACCCGGCTGTTTTAATTTGGCTGCCCAATTTTTGAAAATTATAAACATAGGTGGCATGCCGATTTTTTGACCTTAGTAGAACAGATAATTCAGCGCGTTTTTGCAATTGCTTTTTGGGAACTTTGGCTTTTTCTGAGTGATTCTATGTTTTGATTGGATTTTACAACATTTTCGGCGTTTGAGGAAATCAATTGCTGATTTGATCTGAATATCCCTCACAGCAGGCATTTTAGCCTTTTCCTTGAGTTTTTTGACACTTTACAAAGGAAGTTCCTCATACAGATTTTCAAGCTCTGTTTCGAGTTAGCGGTATGTTTGTAATTACTGTACTAGATTGGTTGGTCCAGCAAGCCTTCGGGGCAGAAATAGTTGTCGCAATCATGATTCATGCAAAAGCAGTAAAACTCTCCTTATCAATGCTTAGTTTCATTTTAGATGAAGTTTTAAGGTAACGCCAAAAAGGTTAAATGAATTTGCTCGTTCAATAAAATTGTTTTACGGGAAAAATCAAATCTAGAGCTTTTTGACGGGTTTTTGTGTAGCAATTAATATTCTCCCAGAAATTATCTTTATTGACAGATTTCTGCACAATTTGATTAATTGGGCAGTGAGATTGAGCTTCATCTTGTATTGATTTACAACCCTGTCAAATGTAATAAGTGGCAAAATCATCAGCCAATTGACAATTGTGGGCTGATAAGGTTGGAATAATGCTGACATAAACAAAAAAGAGCTTTGTTACAAAGCCACTGTCCTGGGGTACTTCAGTCCAGCTTTTTTTGAATTTTACGTAGGCACAATTCTTGATAAGAAGTTCTTGAGTTTACCAATCTTATCACAGGTTTTTGCAATGCACGGATTTGCAAACTGTTTAGTAGTCCTACTCTTCACACTGCATCAAACGGATTTTTCATCACCTATGCAGATAAGTTCTACCATTGAGGTTCACTGATACGCTTTTAATATGTGCTGAGTTTGTTTGAGCACGTTATCAGCTGTGCAGTTGTTTCGTTTATACATACTATGGATTTCGCCGAACACATTGTGGTTATCACAGGTTGTTGGGGCAATAGTTCCTTTACAACAGTTGCGTATATCTTTGCCAGACTGTTAGTGATGCTCATTGGTTGGTAATTTTCGCTCTTTTATGTTTTTGTTCGTCTTTGGTATCATCTTGACTGCTGACTCTCCCCAAGTAATTGGAACAATAAAAATTGTTTATAGATCTCGTTATCAGCAGACAAGTGTAAGTTTGAAGGCATTTAGGCAACCTTAGCTAATATTGTCTGGTGCTAGACTTGAGTTATTAGCTAAATCGAAATACTTGCTGTCACGTCAATTGAGGCAATACCACTGTGACTAAAATACAACTGCAATAGTACAACTGCGACTAAAATGTTTTCATTGAGTTTTTGTGTCATTTCAATGTTTACAGCAGTTGAGGAGAGTAACTTTGCTCTGGCAGAACGGAAAGCTTATTGGCATTATTGGCGATTTGCTATAGACACTGTCACCTTAATTGCCATTTCTAGACAAATTCTCGGTAAGAATTGTTTTGTTTTTTAATTTAATCGTCATAATTAGATCATATGACTTCATAGCATTATACAATCGCATATATTAGTTCTAAGCAATCCTATATGAAATACTGGGATTCAAATAAAGATCAAACTGGTTTCGAGAATATGATTATTATCGGGAGAACACATGCTGCTATGCTGATTATCAATAAATATGCTTTGTAATTTACTTGTGATTCCCATCAAAGTTTCTTTATTGAAAATGCCTGTATTGAAAAAAAGCTCATAAGAAACCAATCATATGAACAAATCAATAGTGATAATGAATAGTAGGTAATTCTGCGGTTTTTGAATGGCGATTGAAATCGAAGTGACGACACTTACCTTTCATCAGGCCACAAAAACCGTAATTGAAGCATAATTGCGCATCCGCTTGATCAGCACGGTTATGGAAGTAGAAGCGTTGTTCTGGGGAGAAAAACAAATCCGATATTCGTTAAATTAAAAAATTCTACCGCTGCAAATAAGCAACCTTAAAACTAGATACAAACGAATTCAACCAACAATATAGAATAGTTTGAATTATTGTGAAGTATTATCGAATCAAAAACAAGATCTCACATTTACGTAGAATATTCACAAATCAAAAGAGTCTATGGTTTACAACCATAAAGAAACATAAAACTTGGGGGTAAAATGGATACATGTGGTGTGCATATGTTATTAATAAACTTACGAACGATGTTCACCCAAGGTCGCGAAAGCCATGTACAAGAAAAAATAATTTGTGCTTAACTAATAACCAAGATAAGGTTTCAAGGAAAAACGGACACGTATTGGCATGAATAAAAATTTCCACGCATTTCAAGCTAATAATTTTGTCAAATAATCCTGTTGACAGAACGAATTTACTTAAAGTTATGTCAATAAGGCCTCGCGTCAGCAAATTTATTTTCCCAAACAAAAATGTGAACTTTTCTTTTCACAATAATTTTCGATAAATGAAGTGCGGCGCGGTATGAACACTTTCAAAGCTTTTGGAGTGTATAAAAGAGCAGTATA
>NW_027449543.1:0-47718 GCF_964194025.1 Convolutriloba macropyga | reverse complement strand
GGGCTAGGAGTCGGTGTAACTGTAGGACTAGGGTCCACTGCAGGCGTCACTGGCACACTTGTGAGACTGGTGGGAGAATCGGGCGCAGACTTGAGTTCCCACATATCTGCTAATTCGTCGCATGCTCGATAAACTCCGAGTTGATTTTCACAAAGTGGAACACACTCACAATCGTAGCGATAGAATATCCTCCGCACTTCGTCTGTCAAGGTATCAACATCGTGATTTTCGAAAGCAGGCGTAGTTTTGGGAGGAAATAACCCACCCGAAGTAATAAAGCTGCTCTCAGAAGGCTCCGTTTTGTTAGGTAGAGCTGCAATTGCATTGATAAAGAGTTTTGGAATTAGACAATGCTGGTATACTGTCCAAGCATCGCCAATTTTTTTCTGTTGAATCAAGACGACAAAGTTTTCGTACAATGTCTGATAAACAAGAGTTCGTTCTCGGTAAATTGCAGATTCAGAAAGAATTTTTACAGACATTATAACGATCAAAATATAACACTAGTTTCAAGTAGAGAGTGAAATTGTTTAGCAAGAGGAACCAAAAGTTTTCAAGTAGAGATTGAGTGTTTGGCAAGAAGAACCAAAGGAAATGAACGCAATAATTTTAGTGGTGCAAATTCGTTTTTAACACACCGCTTATCTAGGATCACATTTGTTTTTAATTTCTAATTAATATAACGTAGAAACCAAGTTAACTTTGCATTGCATTTCTTATCTAGGTTAACAATTGTTTTGAATTACTAATACTGGACGTTCCCACTAAATTCAGCGTTTTATTCACGTCACACCTAGGGTCACATCTGTTTTCATGTGTTATCACGTCACACCTAATTTTCATGTGTTTTCACGTCACACCTAATTTTCATGTGTTATAACGTTATAACCAGTTGAATTATATTGGTTTCAATTCTTATCTAGGTTAACATCTGTTTTGAATTTACTGCACGTTCACGCTAAATTCAACCTGTGGTCGTCACACCTAGGGTCACATCTGTTTTTAATTTTTATGTGTTATAACGTTATAACAAGTTGAATTATATTGGTTTCAATTCTTATCTAGGTTAACATCTGTTTTGAATTTACTGCACGTTCACGCTAAATTCAACCTGTGGTCGTCACACCTAGGGTCACATCTGTTTTTAATTTTCATGTGTTATAACGTTAAAACCAGTTGAATTATATTGGTTTCAATTCTTATCTAGGTTAACATCTGTTTGGAATTTTCTGCACGTTCACGCTAAATTCAACCTGTGGTCGTCACACCTAGGGTCACATCTGTTTCAGTTTTTGTGTAACCACCAACCATTTCAGTAGGGAAACCTTATCTAAGGTCACATCTGAAATTAATTATGCAATCCAATGTGAATGCAAGAGACAGAATCAAGTACGCCATAGGCGTACTTGACTCTGTATTCACATGTCAGCTGGATTTAATGAGACAAAATGACTACACTGGTTTAATCCCAACTTGCCGCCGCCATTAGTTTGAATCTTTACACATTAGAGTACCTGAAAGTGATAAAAACAAGTTTCACACTATGCCTTTCACTTCCACTAAAGATACAGAATTTGGAGATTGTTATTTTGATATTTCCAAAACTGATAAGCGTTTAATAAGGGCAACGCTGAAAACTTATGAAAAGACAGGAACGTATGTGTTTCTGAAACTGTTTAAAAACGCAGCAGAAGAATACGAGTTTGAACAGAGAATTTCGTTAACTCTGCAAGAATTTGGGAGTTTGGTCAATACGGCAGAGAAGATACTTGAATCAGAAGAAAAATCATCAAAAGACTGTTCAACAAAACCGCCACCAAATAAAAGGCCTAAGCTCGAGAGCAAGGATGGTGGAAGCAATGTATGAACGTTCTCCAAGTTATTTCAAACAATTTCAGAAACAATTTAGATTCAAAATTGTTGATCAAAAGCCAACAGACATTACGAGTTTGAATAATTATGCAGTTTGTCCTCACTTTGAGTCTGACTTTTGCCAAATAGCAACTAACCATTTTCACCTTTTGATTGATAGTTCAACTGATATTGGCTGTACAAAGCAAAACAAATCTTTTGCTGTCCCCTGTCTTTTCACAACTTTCAAACACCTATTTTCAAATTCTTCAAAACTGGAAACGAATGGAGAAGTATTTACAAAGTTGAAGTTAGCCGTTGACTTCAATGACAAAACAGGAGAAAAAATTGACCCAGCAACGGTTCACAAGCGTCTTCCAATTTCAAACACAGCAAAGATGTTGACGACGACAAAAACGACGGCCACAAAAACTACAGGAATCAGACAGAAAACAATCCACAATACCATCTCAGCAGAAACCGGCCATGAACAAACTCAAACTGATCAAATTTGTACAGAAACTTTAAACGAGTTGAAAACATTTTAAGTGGTCCTCATTCTGGTGCTTTTTGTAAAGTTATGGACATATTTGTGAGTGGTTATGGAAAATTAGATATTGATTCTGAGTTACTATTTGTTCGTCTTGTATTTGAAGAAAAAATAAAATTTTGAAAAAAAAAATTTATTCAACAGATATTAAAACATCATATGAAGTGCAAAGCGAAGCAATTGAACATCATTAATTTTTACAATTTGTCTTTTACTAAATATAACATGCGCAATATAAATACAAAAAAGTCCACACAGTTCTGAGTTTTGACTCTGAATTGGTTGATGTTCGAGAAATTGACATATTTGTATATTAGTGTCAGAGAGTCTGCGATATAAGTCTCTATAGGCAATAATCGATTGTCCCAAGGGGTCCGCAAACATCATTTTATCGTTTCGATTACATAGAAGAAGCCAGTGTGTACCAGGGTTGTTCGAGGGCGAAGCATTTACGATGAGAAAACTGTTTCTGGGGAATTTTTGGGGAAAGTTGTTTGCAGCGAATACCCCACAAAATTTGTATTTCAGTTTTCTACATTTTTGAATTAGGTCATTGATGTCATCTTCATCCATTAGTTGGTTAAAATAGGATTTTTTGAAACCCAGCGCGCAGAATCCACAAAAATTGTGCTAGCTTTTTCGCCAACAATGAATATTTCAATATTGTTGGGCAAGGCAGCCAAAAATTTCAGCTCGATCGAAATTGAGCAAATTGTTAGCTCGGGATGAATAAAATCGTGAGAAGCTTGTTGAGTACTGGTCAAGTCAAAAACCATAATAAAATGGTTCGGGTAGTCCGTCAAACTTATGCCATGACCATTGTCAATATAGGCTAAGTCTGATATTGTATTGAAGTAAAGCCGTTTGTCATTATTTGTTGATATTGGACTATCAGCGACTGGCATTCCATTTCGATAGATATAAATCTGTTCCAAATCAAATTTTCGGAAATGAAATGGATTCTGTCTGTTGTTACCGAGAAGAGCTTCGTTTGTGTTCAGACATAAAGCTAGTCTTCGGATTGGTTCCCTGGCAAATATGTCTTCTTGTTTCCAACTGTGCAGACCAGTAGAAGCCAAAAATGTTTTTGTTAGGGTTTCAAGGTACGGATAGGAAGCCGGGCTGGAAAGCAAGGTTTTTTCAATGGCCGACACAACGTCATCGTTCAAAGTCATCTTGCGCACATACAAATTTGCCTCGACAATTTTCACTTTATAATGCTTAGCGGCATCATCTGACATAATAACAAAGTCATCAATTGATCTTCAAAAAGCAATCCGAAGAGTTACACCACTCATTAGATGCCTGTCACATGTGAAAAAGTCGACTGCAACCTTTCCGTAAAACGTGCATTCATTTGACTGTCTGACTAAAGCTTTTCTTCTATTTACTTCAGTAGTTGATAAGGCTCCCGGATTTTCCTCATACGAGTAGCCTTAACAAGCTAACCAAGTGTTTTTTGCGTCTTTGTTGTGTGAAAACTCAGTCTCAATAAAACTTTTGTGAGCATAATTTCCATTTGCATTCGATATTTTTAGTCCGTTGGCTGACACTGTGCAGTCAGAGAACAGTGAATGCAGCACATTATTGCAAAAGTAGGGAGCGTCAGTTTTAGTCACATCTGCAGCAGCTCTACCGTCATATTTTAAATTTGCTTCGGACGACTGAACAATTTTACATTTGACTTCGAGGAATATTTTTTGTAAATCAATAAAGTTGTTTCTATCGCCAGCAACTTCAAATTCCAACATTGGACCATTAGGGCTATACACCTGGCCCAGTTTTTGACAAAAACTTCAATCAAATGTTACTAAGAGGGATGGTTTCTCGAACAGATCGAGGGAACTGTGAGTTGCCTCGGATGGTAATAAATTAGCGATCATCTTTCACCTTTGCAAAAAAATCTGATCGACTTCTTTTTGGAGCTCTTGACTTTGAAATGAACGAGGTTTTACGCTGTTTTGTTAACTTGTTTGAACGGCTTCCAATTTGTTTCCTTGGTCGTTGTTGTCGCGCTCGTCCACCTGTTTGTTTTTTGATAGTGTTTGAGACTGTGTTTTTCAAGGCTTGTTTTGGTGACTTTTTTTTGAGACTACATCTACAAGTTCGGGAACACCCTGTTTTAAAAGCTCTCTCCCGATACGTTTTGCAGCCGGTAAAATAAAACGTCGAGCCAATGGTAAAGCAACGCGTCCAATTCCCGCTGCTAAAGCCCCAAACCCACTTCCCCTTTGTCTATAGTGTCCGGAGAAGTGCGGCAATGATATTACCTGATTAGCATAATAGGAATCCATACTAGTCAGAAAACTTCTTGAATTGTAAAGTTAAAATAAGTTTACCTGTTCCCGAAAAAGGAACCAATTGTCCTGTTTCAGTGCGAAGCTCAATTGAAATTGATTGTATAGTGTTTGATAACAATTTTTTATAGTCTAAATTTGAAAAAAACAATTCGATGTGTTGGTTCAAGTTCGCACACGCTACCGTTTTTCAGACGTTGTTTTAAATCAATGACACGCAATAACGGAGCTTTTGCGTCACCCACATACTGATACTCAATAATGTTTGTGTAAATGAATATTAGGTGCTTTCCCGCGCAAAGATCAGCTGGAAATTCTCCAAAGTATGCTTTTGTCCCATCACTCTTCATTAATCTATTTGATGTAACTGAATCCATTTTGTAACCAATATGTACACCGCGTCCATCTGGAATTCCGGTAAAGCCCACAATGCTAGGTATTTCCTCACTAGGAAAAGTGATTCCTTCATATTTACCAAAAATTATTTCGTATTTTCCAGTACTCTTGATTTCTCGAAAGGAAAAATTGGGTAATCCAACTGTTCGCTTGATAGTACCCAGAAGTTGATTAATATTGTCAAAATTACCAGTCATGAAGGACAGTTTTTCTCCATTGTAAGGCCGAGAAATGACACTAGCGTCAGACGAAATTTTTTGCGAGTCTTCGTATCCCTTAAGACTGTATGCTATTAAATCTCCATTCACGACGTGCTCAATTTTTGTCGGAAAAATTATTTCACTAAGAGACACCCTCCAGTCACCAGAGAGTTGAATTTCATCATTGAAAAAATTGCGAAAAGAGGCCAGAGTGTTTGACCCAAATATTTGCATAGAAGCGGATGAACTAACATGCACAGTGAACTCATCGTCAAAACGATTTCTACTCATTTTCCTTTACACGAACAAGCTGCAATTCTGATTGATAAAATTTTCCTTCTATTCGTTCTTTCTTTGCATCAATGAGGGAATATGATGGCGGAAATAATGTCGAAATATCTGTTATCTCAAAAACTTCGTCAGTAAACGATTGTTCGTAGCCCTTTCTGAAAGCTTTGTCTTTTTTGACAATTCTGACAAAATCTCCAACAAAGAAACGAGGTTTTTGGGAAACAGTTGTTTCAGCGCTCAACGACACAAGCCGTGGTACGTCTTTTTTTGTAACTTTGTTTGGTGCAAGCTTAGTTATCCGATTAACACGTGAATTTATTGTTTTCACAAAGTCTTCTAATTTGTCAATGTACGAATATGTCCATTTTTCTTAGAGGTACCTATGAATGATATTTTTCAGTGAACGAATATTCCATTCGGCAAAAACAGAATTTTTTTCACTAAAAGTGCTATACAAATGAATTGCTCGTGAGTTGCATAGTCTTTTGAAAGCTCCGAGAAATTCTGTTCCATCATCAACCCATACTTTCTCGGGTCGTTTATGTTTGATCATTTTTTTGAATGCATTAGCTGCTTCTGTTGCACATTTTGTCTTCATTGGCTCTACTCTAAGGTACCGTGACAGACAATCAACTGCTACCAAAAGGTACTTTACATCGCGATTGTATTTTGCAAGGTTGTCAACATATGCTAAATCCAATGACCAAATTTCATTGATATCTTTCACAATCACTTTTAGTCTGGGAAATTGCATTCGATGCGAGCGGTATTTTGTGAAGGACGGCTTGGTATCTAAATAAGACTTGACTTTTGCTAATGACATTTTGCTGTGTTTTTGTAATCGTTTTGAGCTTCCAAACGATGCAGTACCTCTCGAGTACAGTTGTTCTAATGTTTTTCTCTCAGAAGACGAAACGAGACCACTTTTTCTGATTGGCCTTTTTTTGCTTTGTCGTTTCGTTTGTTTTCTCTTTTTCTGTTGTGGTTCGTTTTGAAGTACCGCGTCCTGTTTGCGGACTTTGTTGCGTTGGGAAAAATTCTTGTTCGCTCTCATAGCTTTCCAATATTTGCTTGGCGTAAGTGTTTGAGACAAGATCAGGCTCACGTCGAAGAACTAACAAGATTCTTGAATATGCCTCTTGATCAATTTTCTTGGTTGGTTGTTGCAAATCATACAAAAAAGATGAAACTTGTACATCCGTGGGTTTATTGTCAATGTAAATTAGTTGGCTCTCTTCCCCAATAGTGATTTGGTTTGATTGGAGAATAAAATCAAGTACTATTTCTGCACGTTTGACTTTGTGAGCTTCTTTTAATTTAACGTTTTTCATAATCGACTCAAATGATTCAGCTGTAGGCTTTTTTGTAACAATTGGATCCATTTCACTATCATCAAGAGAAGCCTCCTTTTTTTTCCCTCGTTAAAAATTGTTGGATCTGTTTGGACCACTCTATCTGCTTTATCTACATCTCGTTCAATATTTGTTGGATCTGTTTGGATCACTCTGTCCGTTTTTCCTATATCTTTCCTTAGCTTGTTTCGTTGCACAAGTGATAACTGAATAGCTTTGTTTTTATATTGTGGGTTTTCAATAATTTCGCTCTTTTGGGGTTGCTTTGTTATAAACATTCGTTTTGGAATTAAAATGAACTCTTCTGTATGCATTATGATTTCATCAAGTAGAAATAACAGGAAAGACCAACGGCTTTTAACAGTTCTGATTCTCTGCCAAGAATTCTTTTCTTTTCCCTCAAACCTGTTTGTTTGGATAATATTTTTCGAAATGATTTTTCGTGATTATCGATTAGTTTTTTATTAATTTCAACATTACCGTTGACTACGTTGAGAAAACACTCGCAGAGAAATTGAATAAAGTTTTTAGAAGCTGTCTTTATCAGTTTTTTTAAGTTGATGTCGCTTGACTGAAGCATTTGCCGCAGCATACATAGTTCTCTCTGTTTCATTTGTTAGATTTGTTATTACAGCATTCGCAGACGGTAAGTAGAAAATTGATGGTCCTGGAGGCACAATGTTTGAGCAATATCGCAAAACGTCCGACGTCTTTGGGTCTAAATCAATTAATAAATGACCAAAAGGCTGTTTGGTAGCTAGCTCGTAGCTTTCTTTAAGAAATTGTGTGTTGTTGAGCTGTCGACCAATTAAACCAATTTGTTGAACGTCACGTGGTGATTTGAATAAAATAATGTGTGTTGTATTCAAGTCGATTGTTCTCGACCACTTGCTTTGTTGGAATAAATTGTGCTTAACGTAAATAACAATTATATTTTTGTGACGACCTGCAGTCGCAAGTTTTGAAAACTCTTTATCGTTAAAAATTTCTTCGCATGAATCATCAAAAACAAGAAGACAGTCTTCTAACTCTGAGATAATTTCAAAACTTGTAAATTTTTTAAACTGTATATTCAATTTTCTCTCTAAGGACTCAAATTTTGGTTGTTCATGCTGATAGAAATAAAAAATGGATTGAAATTTTGGTGAAAAAGTGTTTTGAAGTAACATTTTGAAAATCAGCTCAGTTTTTCCACAGCAAGGTGGACCAGACACTGCCATAAAGAGTCGATCGCTCGTTGAAATAATTTTATTCATAGCTTTGGGTTTGGAAGTGCGTAGCCGACTGTGCAAGAGAGGAGCGAAAACCAAAATGTTGACTCCTCACAATCCAATTGAAAAAATACCAACTTGATAAGAGATACTGCAATAAGAAAAACTATAATGAAAATTTGAGTGAAATAAACAACTTCTGATCGTGGTACTCTTGAATTGCAAAATCTCCAAGATCTCCTTTCCTGTTGATTCTCATCAAAAACCAAATCGGTTATGCCACCTCCCGAATCTAACTGATCCGCAGTTGAACTCATGGAGAAAACGTTTTTTCAAAAATGAATTCAAACAAAATAATTAAATTTAAAAATCAACATGAATATTGTTAGTCTACTATAAAAAATTCATAAGTTGTATAATGAGAGTTTTTGCCCTCTTTTTTGTAAACAACTGTGTAGCTTGCTTTCATGCCATACTCCATCCCGTAATACGTAACTGAATCCACACATCCTTGTTCTACAAGCTGCTTAATTTCCTTAGGCAGATTGTCATCGTTCAGAGGCACTTGCACTGGAACTGACCGCTTGGGCATAGGTGAAGGGGTTAGATTCATTCTTTGCATTTTCTCTTTCATAGACACGATACAGTTGAAAATATTCTAAGAGTGAAAGATACTTTTTGAAGGATTCCATTTCGGCTCCTGTGCAAACAACTTGCTGTTTCCTCAATACAGTTTGTCCCCGACTGTCAATTTTTTCCTCCTTGACTAGTGTAACAGTCAATTGATTTTCAGCCGTTAAGCAGCTGTAAACGATCAAATTTGGAGACAAATTCACTTGGAGTACAGACGGTGCTGTCTTTTCTAATCGACGGTTGTTCATGGATCAGCCAGTAGTAGAACAATTGGGCCTTTTTCCTCGCACAATGTTTGTTTTTCTGTCGTTTTGGGCAAGTTGTTGAATGCAAGTCACAAATTGGTGTCTCCCGATAGAAACTCAAATGTTCAATTTTGGGGCATAACAAATCCTCAAGGTTTGTAACTTTTCTCTGAAGCAATTTTTGCAACGTATCAGTTTTCTCTACACCCTTCGCATAAAAATCTGATAGAGGAAATCGAAGCACTACACTTTGAAGAATTTGTTTTAAATAGCAATATGGGTAATCTCCCTTTTCCCAATCCAAACCATGAAGGTATTTTGAAACCCACTGATAAGATTTTTGTTCACTCAAATTAAGAGAATTGAATGAGTGCGGAGGTGAGAATGAAATTGTATCCGTGTAGTTATTGCAAGTTATGGCTAGCTCTTTCACAATAAAATCAGATTTTTTGCATCGAAAGCCTTCAAAGTCAAGAACAACCACTCTTGCAGTCAACATTCCAATCGATTGAATAAACGGTTTTTGAAAGTCTTTAAGTAAAAACAAAAAGCAATACCAGTCACATGACCCACATATTCATTTGTGACTGGACAGGGTAAAACGTATGAATAACCGGGTCCCTTTTCACTGTACTCATACACAAAACCACAAGCATCATGAAGAATTGCATGTAGTCTTAAAATTTTAAAATTTTTGAAATAAACGTCTAACGAAGAATTGTCAATCCCAATCAATCCACCATACGGTCTCAATTTCAATGCAATTTCCAAATCGAGGTCAGGATCCAAATACAAGCAAGTTGCTAAAAAATACAAAAATCTTTCACCGTATTGGGAATATTCTTTTTTCACTTTCTTGTATATCTCATGAATCCTATCCAAATCCACCGTAGCAATTGTTGTCATCGCGCACTATTTCAGAAATGGTAATTTTTAGACAGTAACCCAATCCCCTTAATCCCTTTGTCAAGTATCCCTCAATAAAAGGGTAAAATGTTTGGATAATAATTCGGCTGTTACATGTAAAAGTTATGTTGTCCCTGCATGTAAAAGGTTGGGTTGTCCTATCGCATGCAAAAGGTTGGGTTGTCATAGCACATGTATCGGGTTGGGTTGTCCTTCCCAATGCAAAAGGTAGGGTTGTCCTCAGGACAACCCTATCTCTTACATGGGATGACAACCCCCCCGATCTTCCATGGTGTATACGTTACTACTATTGTGATTTCCATACTTGACGTTGGTATAGCATCCAGATGTTTATCTTGGCGAGTTCGAGGCCACTGAAAAATTAGTGTTTATAATCAACAATTTAATTTGGCCAATGAGAGCTTGAGAAAATACGGCTTTAACTCGCTTTTCGATGCAATTCTGCTTTTCGCCCCTTCTGCTGTACAGGCATGTTCCATACCAACGATTCCCACGTGTACTTCTGTCTACATGTACAGCTGCATAGTCTAGTCTTATCGACATCGTTGTTGTCACGTTGTTAATAATATATTGTACCGGTCTGACATTTCCGAGACATCCAACGAAACGCTACAATTTGTTTACAAATGGCGCTGAATGGTGAAAAGATATTTTTAGTTGCTAAAATAAAGCAGCAAATATATCACCTGAACAATGCCATCGTCGATAAAAATTGTAACTTGGACTGGAAAGGTTTCAAAACTGGCATCAATGCTGATCTAGAGGAACTTGAACAATGTATAAAAAGAGAGGTTGACAATGCTGGGAGTCAAAATGAGGCCGAAGAATTGACGAAAGAGTTTTTGGAAGTCCGGGAGAAAGCAGAGGCAGCTATGGAAACCTACCAAGGGTTAGTTTTTTTCAATTAAATTTCTGTCGACCCGGACCAGGTATTCAAGCATTCAGGTCTAAATAGTTGAATATTTCCGCGATGAGAAACGTATCTCCCCGGGTTGACAAAGATTTAGTCATAGAACTTTCAAATTATGGAGGTTGACTTCAAAAACTCAACAATTTATAAAATATTGGTGAAACTACAACTATTTATAAATGGAACTCGTCTGAGTACCTATTCTTCATTACCCAGGTTTTGGTCCAGACCCAAATTGAGCTATGATCAGACCCAATCGAGCGCACACCCCTGTGTTCCCAGACCGAAATTACAGGGTCTGGAAAGCGGTTCGAGGGCACAATAGTCTGGACCATGGTCTGATTTTGGTCTGATCAGAGGTCAATTCCGTCTGGACGGTCTGATCATAGTCTTTATAGTCTGGACCATGGTATGGGTTCGGTCTGATCAGAGGTCAATTCGGTCTGGAAGATCTGATCACAGTCTTTGTAGTCTGGACCATGGTCTGGGTTCGGTCTGATCAGAGGTCAATTCGGTCTGGAAGGTCTGATTTCGAGTGCATTATTTTTTCAATTTTTTTTTTCAATTTTTTTATTGAGGGATGTTGGCTCTGCCAAGGGGCAACAGTAAAGCAGCGTTCCGATCAAAGACTCATCTAAAGTCCGATGACTCTGATCAGAAACAAGGAGTCCAGCTGATAGCAAATGCCGGTCCCCTCAAGAGGAAATTTTGATTAACAGAAGACCACGACGTTTCTTGTGGAAAGCTGTCTAAGGTCATCCATTGAGTCAGAAATATGAACTAAGGTGTATGGTACATTTTTTCTCAACAGTTAGGTTTCATTTTCATTAGCAATATTTTCAGAATTGGTTTTTCCTCAGATGATTTTAATACTGCAAACACCAGTTTTATGAAATGAATATATTATAGCAAAATTAAGAGATTTGTTCATAATTAAAATCTTTCTCTGATCAGACTATTTTGAGCCCACTTGAGTCTGATCATAGTCTGATTAAGGTCTGGGCAATGGTCTGAAATTGAGCCTGGACGATGGTCTGAAGATGGTCTGATAATAGTCTGTTTATAGACTGGACAATTGTCTGAATTTGGGTCTGATCATAAGCGCACTATAGTCTGGACAGTGGTCTGGGTTCGGTCTGATCAGAGGACATTTTGGTCTGGAAAGTCTGATAAGAGAATCATTTTGGTCTGGAAGGTCTGATAAGAGGTCATTTTGGTCTGGAAGGTCTGATCAGAGGTCATTTCAGTCTGCATAGTCTGATCATAGCTCAATTTGGGTCTGGACCTAAATCTGGGAATGGAAGTTCATGATAACTAACTCTGCATTTATGTGCTGAAATACGCTGGACCTAGAAATGCGCTGAAATTTCAACGAATTTCGCACTAAGTTCCATCGCATTTCAGCACCTTTCAGCGCATTATTATGTAAAGTTTTTGCGCTAATTTTTTTTTTGAAAAATAAGCGCATTTTGGCGCATTTCTTACATAATTTTTGGAAAATATCTCGACCCAGGTTACAACCGGAGGTATTTACCATATCTTAGTTTCTACGTGAGACCTGTCGATCAATACATGTGTTGTAATCTGCCATAGGGTGCACTCGGTAAGATTTCATATGTCTGCTCTTCACACTAAATAAAGTTAAGTTATTTTTACCTTAACGGAGTTAAGGTAAACTGTTGATAAGGTAAAGTTAAGGTAAAGTTTACCTTATTTTTACCCTAACTCGAGTTAAGGTAAAAATTTACGTTAACTCTTTTAAGGTAAAATTACCTTAAATTAATTGAACTTTCTTTTTTTTACGTTCTGCAGTAAAATTACCACAAATTATTAGTACTGTAAAACAATCATTAATGAGCCTCCAATACTCCTCTTCGGCATTTTTTTCAGCGCATTTCTTGCAAAGTTTCAGCGCAATTTCAGCACATCAGTAGATAAATTTCAGCGCTTTTGAGGAAACGTAAAAACAATAAAATTTCAGCGCATTTCTTACAAAGTTTCAGCGCAAGCTCATCACATCCGTAGCAAAATTTCAGCGTTTTGAGAAAATCAGAGTGCTTATATTGATAACCGGTTAATAACATCAATTTAGAATAACGCCCAAAAAGATTCCTTTTTTCAAATTTACACCTTAATAATTATTTGCTCAGGCCGACATACTCAGGCAAAATTACGGGGTTTTTCAAGGTAATTTTAAGGTAATTATTTAAGGTAATTTTAAGGGAAGTTAGAGTAAAATTTAGGGTTTTTGTAAGGTAGTGAGGCCTTAGCTTTTCAGGTAAATATCAGGTAAAGTTAGGGTTAGTTAATGTGAGTTAAGGAAAGGCAAATCTACCTTAACAGTTAAGGTGAGTTAGGATGTTTTTTACGGTAAAATTACCTTAACTTTATTTAGTGTGTTCGGTTCGTTCCTGATAACGATAGGATGTAAATGTTGCACAGTTGTTGTATTTTTGGATTCCAAAATTTTCCCAGATTCCGACTAATAGTGAAGTGAGACTTCGATTAAACTATTTACGATTCTGTTTTTTTAGATTATCAATGCTAGATTTGTACGATGTTGAAATAAAAGTCTAGTAAAGGAAAGTACGCGAGGCGGTTACAGGAGGAACGAATATTAGTTTTCAAGTTTTCAAGCTCGTGAACACTTCCTTAATATTTTATTCGAGAACTTGAAAACATAAAAATAATCCATTGTTTAGTTAGCCCAAAAGGTTTCAACAATAATAAGCGTTTCAATGTTCGAAGTTCACATTTAAAATAAGCAGATATCAGGATTTTGAAGTTCACCTGCATTTCGGGAGATTTTTGAACGGTCTCTTTATTAGAACTTCATCAAACGTTTTTGCTGATTGTAGCTTCATGTAGCATCAAACATAATAAACGAAGACGCTCGAAAAAATACCATAATTGGTCAAAATAATGAAATTCTGATTTCTGCTATTAATAATAGATGTACTCGGAGGACGCAATGAACATTTGTGGTCATAGTAAATAGGGCCTGAATCCTACACGTCAGTTTTTGCTAGTTGCGGTGGCATGATGGCTGAGAGGTAAGATGTGTGATTGACACCCCAATGATCGTTAGTTCGATCCCCTGCCTCCGTTAAGCTGTCTGTGTGTGGATGAGCTCTTACTTAACCATAGCTTCAGGTTGACCATAGCCTGACCAATGTTGGCTGCAATGATGGTACCACGTGAAAGTCTAAGACGCAAAAAAAGTGGCCATAGTCACCATAAAAGAGCATTCATGCTAACTAATTGAACAGTCTGAGATGTGGGGAATAATAGAAAAAAGGACAGCTGAGAGCAGGCTACTGTTAATGCAGACTCAAAGCATAATGCTGCTCCGCTGCGATTACGCAGAAACAAATTTATTTATTATTTGGGTGCTTTAGGACTGTATGTACAGGGAAGCTAAAGGCACTGTTGTCAAAATCTATACCGACCAAGGATAGTATCCGGTCAATTCTCACCTGTTTAATCTTCAACTGGTCAACTGCCGCCAGATTCGGCGCAATCTTGCTCTCTGTGGCCGTTCTCGTGATTCGACGCATATTTTTGTATCAAATCTGGTGGGCATGGAGTTACTATGAGGATGACTATATCTATGGAGACACTACATTGAGATCAACAGGTTTGGAATCTAAAGTAAAAAAATACCTGCGCCCAAGCCACAAAACTTGGATAAGTCAGAAAACTCACCTTTTCTGCCATTTTCCTGATTTTTTTATTTACCGGCCATCTTTTCCGTTTTCCAGAGAGATCTTTTTGGACGTTTTTTTCAGACTTGCTAGTTTTGGACAAGACTTGCACAAGACTGAAAAGTGAACGAAGTGACATGATCAAAGATTTTAATCAGCAGTAAAATTGGATTTGCAGTTGGACTTGTCCAGTAGTGAAAATGACTTGGCATTAGGCCCAGGACACTAGGTCACGGAGTTTGAATAACTAGCGCTGAATAACTGATAAAAAATCAGATTAACTTACACAAACATTTTTCTACCGCGCTGAAACGTAGTTTGTAGCAATTATATCACTCCTGTAATCTTGAGGTCTTGTGGTCTTGATTCGAAATCGAAGAGGAGCATTCGTAATCTACAGGTTTTTTTAGATGAATTAAATTTGTTCATCACTTGATCTTTGACTATTATTTTCCAACTTCTGTATAAGTCCGTTGACTTATGCTATTCAAAGCCTTGAATTCAACCATAGCATAACTACTAAAACATAGTTTTTAGCAACTGCAGGTAATAATCAACCTCTGATGGTCATTATGACAATTTTACAAATTTTGCTACCCTAGCAGTCCCTCCTTCCCATCCAAACAACACTCCCACCGCCAAAAAAACCACCACTCCAACCACCTATCACGCCCGCCGCCCAACCACATATCTATATCCCTCCCACCTCCACAACCTACACATACCACTCCCCACCATCTAACTAACACCCCCTTTCCAGCCCCTCCAACCTTATTACAAAAACCCGGCTACCTAACTACCCCCTCATCCACCCTGCTCCGACTCAATCCACCCGTAACACTACACGCTAAACCCACCCTGCTGAGTACCCTGAAACTACACATCCTGGTCCGACACCTCTTGTCCCCATACCCCATAATCCTGTCTGCAATCTCTTTAGTTTTCACGGGGAAATCATGTTTTTTTTGTTAATTCCATCTTCTTCCTCTTGAACTTTCTGAGTTAAGTTAGCTGAGTTAAGTTTTGAGATTGTTCTGCACCAAGCCTCGAGTCATTTCTGGCATTCTACTGGCTTTTTCTAAAAAAAACTGAAGCCAGTTTCTTCATGAACTGAACCTTGACACTTCTTTGCGAACAATTGCGCATGGCATTTAGCGACTGCTTGTAAATTTTGAGGTTGAAAAATTTCTCAGCGGAAAACTCATTCAATAACAGACCGTCTTTCCTGTCCAAACTGCAGGCAACCCACCACAACTCCATAACCAATTTCTCGCCCACAAATACCAACACCAAACTAACTGTCATCGCGCCTACTCTTCCCTTTCCCGTCTAACTAACTACCCCTTCGTTCAGTCTGCTCCAACTCATTTTTTATTAACACCAAACTCTAAACCCAACCAGCTGAACACCCTGAAAATTACATGTCCTGGCCCGCCACCTCCTTTCCCCAAAGCCAATAAACCTGTGTGCAATTTTAAAAAATGTTCTTTATTTTTCACGAGAAATTTATGTTTATTGTTAATTCTTTCTCCTCACTCTTGATGTTTTTGATTTAGTTAAGCTAAAATTGGAGATTGTTCTGCACCACTATTCGAGTCATTTCAAGTATTCTAATGGCTATGTTTTTTTAAGCTAAAGCCAGTTTGTTCATGAAGTGAACCTCGAATTCTGTTTTCGAACAATGACTCATGGCATTTAGCAACTTCTTGTAAAAATTGAGTTCGAAGAATTTCTCAGAGAAAACTCTTCCAATAGCCGTCCCTCTTTCTTGTCCCAACTGCAGGCAACTCATCACATCCCCACCACCAACTTCCAACCCACAATTACCAACGCCCACCCACCAAGTAAGCTATCCCCGCGCCAACCTTTCCCTTGCCACGACTACCTAACTACACCGCTTTCTACACTCCTGCACAATTTCACGTGTAAGCACACGCAAACTTGCAACCATCAAGTACCAACCCTCTACCCTACCATACCCTAGCTACCTACGCCTAAACGTACATATCTCACCCGCTGCCCCTGCTCCTTATCCTGACCGCTAAACTAACCAATCCGACTCACTTTGTTAAAAAAACACTTTTTCATAATTGTATTACGCACCTAATTTTTCCGTTATTTCATTCTGTTCCCGGAGTCGGGTCATATAGGAATTCAGTCCTGATTCAGGATATTTGAATTGTAGGCATTATGTGCAGTTGAATTCATTATTGAACTCTTTATGGCCAGCATGATCTATAAATGGTGGCATTCTGCTCAGCATGCAGTTTAAACGGTGTGTATTCTGCTCAGCATGCAGTATAAACGGTGTGTATTCTAGCCATAATGAGTTATAATCAGCGTGTATTCAGCCATCGTGAGTTATAAACAGCACGTATTCCAGCCAACGTGTTTTATAAATAGCATGTATTCCAGCCAACGTGTTTTATAAATAGCACGTATTCCAGCCAACGTGTTTTATAAATAGTAAGAAGGCTGGGATGATGTAAAAATACTAGTTTTCAGTATGTACAGTGAAACTACAACTACATTATGTGCAGGGTAGTTCCAGAAATGAAAATTTCGAAAATCCGAAATTTAATCAAAATTATAGCAACGTGCCATGTGTTTTATATAGCAACGTGCCGGGCAATTGTACTTTAATGGGCAATGTGCCATTTTATAGCAATGTGACAAATTATAGCAATGTGCCATGGGCAATTGTACCATTTTATGGGCAATGTGACAAATTATAGCAACGTGCCATGGGCAATTGTACCATTTTATGGGCAATGTGACAAAAATAGCATGTTTCAGATGTATGGAGTTCATTTGTTAATTTCCGAGTCATTCATAAATGTCCGATGTGGGATGTGGAGCGAAGTGTCAACGGCTTCAGTTGCACCAGACTCACCGAGGACGGCTGAAAAATTTATGAACAACACGTAGATGTCAGCTCATGATCGAATATCCTCTTGGTGGAATACCCTCTCAACCTCTGGTACTTCGAGCTCAGAGTACCAACACAGCCACCAGTGGGTTGCAGAGAAAACACAACGAGCGGGGCAGCATCGGGAGCTGTATTAATCTGAGCGTGTGGCTACAAGAGGTCCTGAGAGGGCGACAGGAGTCATCTGGGAGGGTTGCAAGATACCGAGGAGACTGATATATGACTCTTTATTTTACATGTATATTTATATTTAGCTGATATTAATATGTATTTATATTTATATTTATTTATATATATTTATAGTTTTAATTAATTATTCAGCATGCATTTTGCGTTTTGTTAAATGAGGCATGGTTTGCTAAAGTTCCGATTTGTTTACATTTTAATTGACTCATTTCGTGCAGGCTAGAATACGTGTAGGTTATAATGCGTGCTGGCTAGAATACATGTAGCTTATAATGCGTGCTGGCTAGAATACGTGTAGGTTATAATGCGTGCTGGCTAGAATACATGTAGGTTATAATGCGTGCTGGCTGGAATACATGTAGCTTATAACGCGTGCGGGCTGGAATATATACCGCTTATAAATCATGATGGCCAGAATACATACAGTTTATAAGTCATGATGGCCAGATTACATACAGTTTATAAGTCATGATGGCCAGAATACATACAGTTTATAAGTCATGATGGCCAGAATACATACAGTTTATAAGTCATGATGGCCAGATTACATACAGTTTATAAGTCATGATGGCCAGATTACATACAGTTTATAAGTCATGATGGCCAGATAATAAGCATAAACGGAATTGAAAATGCCATGATGTACCGAGTTAAAAGTGCCATGATCAGAACTCTGCTAATAGTAAAAATCATGATGATAATACTATGATTCAGTGCTGAATTAATGACCCACCCAAGTCCGGGTTTCTCCATGATATTTCTGAACTATATAAG
Source organism: Convolutriloba macropyga (assembly GCF_964194025.1). NCBI lineage: Eukaryota > Metazoa > Xenacoelomorpha > Acoela > Convolutidae > Convolutriloba > Convolutriloba macropyga. The sequence goes on along the minus strand of NW_027449543.1, from coordinate 29,262 downwards.
CGTAAATTAGGTAACGTAATAAAGAAATTAGTGACTCTTTAAGATATTTTTGGAATTCGGTTTGCTAAATTTTTTTAAGTGAAAAACGTTTGTTCAATACTTGATTTTTGACTTCTTTAACCTCTTTAACTTTAACAGGACCTTTTTTAAAATAATTGGTTCCTCAAGAACTAATTGTAATATTCAATGTTAAAAGGACATTTTGAGAAGTTTCTTCAACAAAACTCCCACTTCTCAATAAACGAAAACTACTGAAAACCCACTTACCTGCCTCTGCGAAACTACTTATCTCCCATCTACCTGTGACCCGGCCGACAACAGACAACCCCCTCCCCACCTACTTGCCACAGCCACTACCTACTCGCTGCCTAGCCACTACCTACTACTTACCCCACCCAACCCCCTACTCGTCTATGCAGCAATCCCAAATAAACACACTTCCCGCCAAATAACTCCCCCGAACGTATCTTATTGTTTAAAGAGGTTACTTATATTCTTATACCGTGTTTTTTGGAAGAATCTGATGTATGTTATTACTATGTTTGTGATTTGTTGATTCCACTCATTTTGGCTTTTCAACGACTATGTTTTGGTTAGCTAGGTTTTGGCTATCTGTTTTCGAACACTGAACTTTTACATAGTAGTATCTTAGATACTTATGCGTAGTAATTAGTAACTCATGGTAATGTTAAAGGTAGAAAGGTCCTTCTTAGAATTTTTATCCCATTAGAGTCCTCTCCTCTCTTCCTATCCATACTCCAGACAACCACTACTTATTCGTCTACCGCCATCTACGTTACCCCTCGCTAATTTACCTCCCTCCCTCTACCTATTCAACTCCCACCTACTTACCCAATGTCATACCTGCCATCCCGCCTACAGCGTACATACACTTGGCCGGCCACCATGTCACTCCTGCAAACACAAAAATACCTACCAAGATGTGTTCATTTTGTTTGAAATATTTAACTTCCCAGGTTGAGGTCCCAGACGGAAAGTCGATATGTCCAGACCCAGATGAACGCACGACGGGGGTGTCGTGCGTTCAAATTTACATGGTCTGGAAACAAGGAAAAACGCACGAAAGTCTGATCATGAACGCACGAATAGTCTGGTGAACAAACGAAAGTCTGATCATGAACGCACGAATAGTCTGGTGAACGCACGAAAGTCTGATCATGAACGCACGAATAGTCTGGTGAACGCACGAAAGTCTGTCGAACGCACGAAAGTCTGGACATGAACGCACGAAAGTCTGGACATGAACGCACGAAAGTCTGGTGAACGCACGAAAGTCTGGACATAAACGCACGAAAGTCTGTCGAACGCACGAAAGTCTGGACATGAACGCACGAAAGTCTGGACATGAACGCACGAAAGTCTAGTGAACGCACGAAAGTCTGGACATGAACGCACGAAAGTCTGGTGAACGCACGAAGGTCTGGACATGAACGCACGAAACTCTGGTGAACGCACGAAAGTCTGGACATAGGCACTTTCCGTCTGGGACGGTCTGGACATAGGCACTTTCCGTCTGGGACGGTCTGGACATATCGACTTTCCGTCTGGGACCTCAACCTGGGTTTTCATTCTTAACTCTTTCTTTCTTCTTAACTTTCTTTTTTAGTTGAGACTTATTTGGCACGAATTTTTGCCCAATTTTGTGTGTTCAACCGATTTTTTTATCCTTTAAAGTTTTCATCCTCAAAAACCAGATGGACAGTTAAAACCATGAGGGCATCAAGTTGTCGTACAGAGGTGCGGTTCACTGGTTTCCAAGTATGCAATTCACAGAAACTATGAAAGAGATATAAATCTGGAATTTGAGGGTCGGGTTGAGTTTGACATCGTCTCCCCCTCTTACTTTCTACCCCCTCCTCCCCCCCCCCCACTTAACTTACCCTCTTAAATAACGAAATCAACCGTTCGCCAGTCATTCGAGGGAATTTCGCCCGCTGTTAATCAGTTAGGTTTCAAAACTTATGAAACAGCCTGAAGTTAATTGGAGCTGGCAGAAAACAAGCTATTTTAAAGAAAAGCTCAACGGGAAACATGGAAAAATATTTCCAAAGTCAGCCGATGTTTATTACAAAATATATGTCGAGTCATACTTTTTTGGTTTAATACTTTTTTGTTTTCTATTCATACCTATTTGTTTTCTATTCATACTTTTTTGTTTTCTATTCATACTTTTTTGTTTTCTTCCAAAAACTGTTGGTTTTTTGTTCACTTGTACGTCTCATGCTGTCAGGGGACATTGAATTGAACCCAGGGCCTCATCTAGAAAATTTGATTGAGTATTCAATTTACGTAAAAGACAGAGGAACAAGCCACTCGCCTTTATTTTTCCTTATTAATTGTCAAAGCTTGAAGAACAAATTTGAAGAGTTTGCAAACTTTTTGCAACCAGCTCCCATTAATACGTTTGTCGCTGTAACTGAAACTTGGTTGGACTCGGATTGTAATAATGAAAATAACTTTTTAACAGCATCGCATACTTTCTTTGGGAAATGTAGATCAGACAAAACAGGGGCTTCAAAGGGCGGAGGAATAGGTATTTCTGTCCCAAAAAAATTTTCCGCCGATATTAAATCAAGCCTTGAAACGGTTGATGAGAGTTTTTTTAATCCATTTGGGTTGAAATAAATGACCCTCTGACTGAAAAATTACTTGTTAACATTTCTTATTGCCCAAACAAACGTCTTGGTGAGTATTTGCTTGATGAGTTAAATACCGAAATATCGGGGTCATATAGCGTTACAGATAACGTTATTTTGCTGGGAGATTACGAATTGAATTATCTGAACAAGACAGAAAAAAGTAAACTGGACGTTTTTGCGTCAAATTCAGGATTATAAATTGTTAACCTAAGGGATGCAACCAGAGGTACTGATAAAACATTTAAACTTATTGATCACTGTTTCGTTTCGAAAGATCAGATAATTGCCTACAATGTCACAACAACCCCTTTTAGCTCCGACCATTTTCTTGTTATCTTCGAATCAAACCTTTCTTTGTAATCTGAGAGTGACAACATAATAACGATGAGAAGTTTTCGACTTTTCTCACGCTCTAAATTTAACAGAGATCTTGCCCTCGCCGAATGGTTGAGAATGTACCAATTTGAGAACGGCAACAATATGTTTGATTCATTCATCGATATTTTTGAGAAAACTGTTGAAAAACACGCACCAATTCAGAGTTCTAAAAAAGGGGGAGAAACTTATAAGAATTCTAAGCCCTGGATAACACAAGAATTGAAACATTTGATTGTCCAAAAACATTTTTTTGTTAAAAAAATGGTAAAAAATTCCTGATAGCGAGACGTACAAAGAATTTAAGCGCTTAAGAAACTTAGTTATTGGGAGACTAATGGAGGCGCACAACAGTTTCTGCATCAATTTCTTCCAAAACTACCAAGAAGTAAGGAACAATGGAAATACATTAAACAAAACACCAGTCCGAGTGAAAGAATAGTCAAGGTTGAAGAAATCAGATTAGACAGCGGTGAAAATTCAAGGGAACCAAAAAATATTGTCAATTGTATAAATAGAGCATTTGCTAACCTAGGAGTTTTCAAAGGTTCGGATATTGCTTGTAAATACCCTGATAAACTTAATATACCTGAATTTACATTCAGAACTGTGACTAGTAAAGAATTTTATTCAGTCATTGACTCGCTGGACGATAACAAAGCAGCAGGACCTGGTGAAATCTCAATTCGACTCAGAAATCTTGCAAATTAGCTATGGGCATACATCTACAGTTCGCCTTAAATGAGTGAATTCAGGAGAAAGTTTTCCCAACTGAAATGAAACTAGCCTATATAACACCAATTTTCAAAAAAGGTGATAAATTAGAAAGAAAAAAATTATCGACCAGTTTCTGTAACACTGAGTTTTTCAAAAAATTTTGAGCGCCTCCTTCTGACTCAGATGATGGAGTTCATTGATAAGCATAAAATTATAAACAAAGAGCAATTCGGATTTCAGAAAAAAAGTCTGCAACAGATGCATTTCTAGAATTGGTTGAAACAGTTTTTGGCAGATTTAAATCAAAGCAAAGAAACTGTTGCTATATTTCTGGACCTTGCAAAAGCGTTTAATTCCATTTCGCTTAAAATTTTCCTTGAAAAAATTGAAAAGTATTGTTTTTCCAAGGAAGCGAAAGAATTACTGTTTTCACTTCTTGCCAACCGCAGACAAAAGGTAAAACTTAATGGCGTATTCTCTGATTGTGAAATTTAGAATCACGGTGTGTCACAAGGAACTGTTTTAGGACCACTCATTTTTCTTTTATGTGTGAACGATTTTTCGTCCAATATAAGCACAACGGAAAAGGTAATTCAATTCGCAGATGACAAAAGTATTGTCTGTTGTGGACAGAAAGGTAGATTACATGCAAAAATTACGGAAACTTTACAAAAAACAGAAGAATATGTAGAGATGAACAAACTAACTTTGAATACAAACAAAACCGAAATATTCTTTTTTTCGCGCGATAATTCTGATTTAAGATCTATTTTTTACAAAAACGAAGTTGTCACAACACAAAAAATTTGCAGATATCTTTGTATTCAAATTGACAGGAATCTTAGTTTCGAGGAGCAGCTGAATAAATTCTTGAAAAAGATGGCTCATGCTATAAGATCAATTTACCATATAAGACATCAAGATCCCCTGAAGGCGCGCATTCTTCTTTTAAAATCACTTGTGCTTTCACACTTATCATTTTCGGCAATCTTTTTTCAAAATTTATCTGAAAAAAACCTAAAACGCCCTGACCTACAGATTAACTGGGGTATAAGGGTGTGCTTTCTACGCAAAAAGTATGACAAAGCGAGAGATCTGCTAATCCAGACAAAGACCCTACCAGCTGAGCTAATAATAGCAAAAATATCGCTAATCAAATTTCATTATGATATTGCTAGGCCAGAAAATTCTGACAATTTTTACGGGTATCTGAGTCTTCATCAAAATACTCGAACAAAACAATTCAAAATTAGACAAAATGCCAAAACCAGCTTTTGGATGAATTCGATTGTTCGTCAATACGTACACAAATGGAATAAGTTACCACATTGGCTTCTGTTGGCAAAAAATGGGAACGTTTTTAAGAAAACGTTGAATTATTCCTTGCTCTCACAACATGAAACGTGTCCTTTGAATAGTAACGTAGGAGCTTTTAAAAGTTATTTTTATTTTTAGGAAGAAAACAATCGAAAGAAAATTTTATAATGTGATTCTTTCAGAAAATTGTTGATGATTAGTGTATTATTTTGTTTGGATGATTTGAAATTTTTTTGTTTCAGGTTTATTTAACCGTATGGTTATAATTTTATTTTACTTGTTGCAAAAAAAAGTCTTGCGTACTGGTCTACATGTTGTTATAATTACAATAAAATGTTGTATAAGAAAGACTTGTACGACGGAAGCATTCATGTTATTAGCTTATACGGAACTAACCCAGTTCTTATTTCAAAGAAATAGTTATTGATGAACTATTAAAAGTAAAATTTAATCTGACTTCAAAACTTAAATCTGACTTTCACGTAAAAATCTTTTTTTGAGTGAAACTTCATGACCACCAGAGACTGCTATCTTTAACATGGTTTCACGTATGCCAAAGTAAAGATTGACAAATTATCTTTAAAAGGTTTTTCAAGAAGAATGCCATCTTGCAAGATTCTTTCAGGACTGCCATAGTTTAACTGACCTAAAGACGAAGCTTGATAACCATCTTAACACTGCGCTAATCTACAATTACTTAAAGACATTTTTTCTTAAATCTCAGTTCCGATTAATTTCTGCTATGTAGCAGTGATGATATCCAACTGAAAACGATAAGTAACAAACGCTATTTCTCCAGGACAACCATTTTTTGCTGAAAATTTTTTAAAAGTTTTTACTCTATATGTATTAATTTTATTTTCCTTTTTCGTTAATGCCATACTGCATTAATTTTTTGTTGTTTTTAAGCACATGATTTCGCTTTTATTAAACAAAGTAAGTATAGCTGTCAGTGTTACGTAGTAAATGAACGAATTTTAGCCAATCAGAATCGACTATTTCCAAACTTTAAAATAAGAATTAAATACGTTCTAATATACGTAGAAAGTTCCGAAAAGGTTCATTTAACCTAATTTTAAGTAAATATAACCACTATATGTATCGATTAAGCTGGTTTTCGGCTTAATATTTTTAGGTTTTCTAGACAATTGCCGATTGATTACGAACTGATTTTGACGTCAATGACATCAGACGAAAAAACCTGTTAAATGAACAACAAAAAATCTTGCCGTCTAAATTTCACTTGCCGTCTTGAACTTGATAATACGTTGTCTTGATCTTCCAATGCTTATACGTTGTTATATACGTCAGAATTTCAGAGTTGTCGTTATATATGAAAAAAGATTGAATTGAAGCCTTATCAGTAGACTGTCGTTTTGTCGTAATAACAGCTACATATTGGTGCCGCTCCGGGTTTACGAACACCCATTTTTTTCCTTTGACTATACTTGTGAGAGTTTATATCAGCTGGAGACAATTAATCACATTTTATGCCAGTTACAGAACCGCAGCAAACGGTAAATTAAACTCGACTGTTAGTTTCAAATACAAAAGTTCTCCGAATTTCTCCAGGAAGGGCTCAGTCAGAAGTGTGGACGAATCAGCCAACACCAATATGAGCATCATTTATCATTTTCACTTGTTTCAATATCATGATAACAAACATATCCCGAAGTGTGCAGTGGGAATCGCCATCCTTATTGACCCCAACACAAAAGCTTTCAACTTAATTGCATATCAGAGCAAACAGAACACCATTGTCAACATTCCAGTGGATTCCAACCTCACCCTTACACCACACCGCAGAAGGACAAATATGTTGTTTCTATGACCAGAGAAGACAACTGTGGTATCTCCTGTTCAGTGAGCACTCTAAGCTTGTGTCTTTCTGCATGCACGCAGTTGGAGATAGGAGACGTGCGATGCTGATCTCAACTTCGATGAGAACTGTGAGACAAAATTTTTGAAAACACTTCCTTGCAGTATAATTAATTTGAAATTAGAAGGCAGGAAACCCAACCGGTGATTTTTTTGGATAATGTGTTAGTAGAATTAAACGAATATTTGTAGGAATCATTATTAAGGGGCCCACAAAAAAAACAATTTCTGAGACGAAAAAACATTGATTTTGAAAATTTTGGTAGATTTACCAAAAAGTCGAGAAAAATGATATATTTGGTTCGTATATCAAAGAATAATCTCTGATAAAGAGAAAATTGAGAGAAAATTATGCTAATTTGTCCAATTTTGAAAATTTTGGTCAATTTTGATGCAAATCAAAAAAACATTGAATATCAATATTGAATATTGATAAACCGTACTTTCAGGCATAAAACCGTCCAATTTACCAAATGACCGTTCCGTATTCAAAAACTTGCAGAAATGTTGACCACAAATAGAAAAAAATTGGACAAAAGCATAAATTTTTGACAAGGTTGTCAAAAATCAATTTCTCCAACAAGAAGCCCGTACTGAACGCCAAGTCAATATCAGTACTTTGCGAGTCTAATTTCAAGTCTAGATATCAGTACTGATTCAGAGCTACAACCATAACACATTTAAGACTTGTCAGACTTGGCCAAGACTTGGCAAATCTTAATACACGTGCGAAAATAAAGATAAGTATGGAAGGTTCGTTAATTGGGTGAAACTCATTACACAGAAAAAGTTGTGAAAATTTTCACAACCTCCGGCCTACAAAAAAAAATTGATCAAATTCCTATAATTCTTGCTCGTCGTTCTTTTATGTACCGTTTCGACCGCATCCTTTTCGTCATTTAACTTTTCAATTCTCCTAGTTCCGTTTTTTCTTCAATAACGTCGCTCTCCCAAGACTTTGCTTTTCGTTTTCTCCGTTTACGTTTTTGGATTTTATTGTAGTATGTCATATGTGATGAAGTATGTTGTCGTTTTTGCTGTATTATGTTGAGTATGCTAGTATGCTGGTTTGTTGTTTAGGTCTTATAGCTTTCTAGGGTGTGATTAAGTTTATTCTCGAGTTACGGCTGGATTGTCCTTTGACTTTGCAATTTTACTAATTTACTAGCCTTCTTTTTGTAGTATATTGATTTTGCTGCTTTATGTTTGTGTGTACTTGTATGATTGCTAGTTGGTTTGGTCTTGTTGCCTTCTAGGGTGTGACTTAAGTTTATTCTCGAGTTACGGCTGGGTTGTTTCTTGACTTTTCCAACTATCTTAGTCTACAAACAAACTATTGTAGTTTATTCAATTTTGCTGTATTCTGTATTATACTGCATACTGCATTAACTTTTGTTGTTTTTAAGCACATGATTTCGCTTTTATTAAACAAAGTAAGTATAGCTGTCAGTGTTACGTAGTAAATGAACGAATTTTAGCCAATCAGAATCGACTATTTCCAAACTTTAAAAAAAGAATTAAATACGTTCTAATATACGTAGAAAGTTCCGAAAAGGTTCATTTAACCTAATTTTAAGTAAATATAACCACTATATGTATCGATTAAGCTGGTTTTTGGCTTAATATTTTTAGGTTTTCCAGACAATTGCCGATTGATTACGAACTGATTTTGACGTCAATGACATCAGACGAAAAAACCTGTTAAATGAACAACAAAAAATCTTGCCGTCTAAATTTCACTTGCCGTCTTGAACTTGATAATACGTTGTCTTGATCTTCCAATGCTTATACGTTGTTATATACGTCAGAATTTCAGAGTTGTCGTTATATATGAAAAAAGATTGAATTGAAGCCTTATCAGTAGACTGTCGTTTTGTCGTAATAACAGCTACATATTGGTGCCGCTCCGGGTTTACGAACACCCATTTTTTTCCTTTGACTATACTTGTGAGAGTTTATATCAGCTGGAGACAATTAATCACATTTTATGCCAGTTACAGAACCGCAGCAAACGGTAAATTAAACTCGACTGTTAGTTTCAAATACAAAAGTTCTCCGAATTTCTCCAGGAAGGGCTCAGTCAGAAGTGTGGACGAATCAGCCAACACCAATATGAGCATCATTTATCATTTTCACTTGTTTCAATATCATGATAACAAACATATCCCGAAGTGTGCAGTGGGAATCGCCATCCTTATTGACCCCAACACAAAAGCTTTCAACTTAATTGCATATCAGAGCAAACAGAACACCATTGTCAACATTCCAGTGGATTCCAACCTCACCCTTACACCACACCGCATAAGGACAAATATGTTGTTTCTATGACCAGAGAAGACAACTGTGGTATCTCCTGTTCAGTGAGCACTCTAAGCTTGTGTCTTTCTACATGCACGCAGTTGGAGATAGGAGACGTGCGATGCTGATCTCAACTTCGATGAAAACTGTGAGACAAAATTTTTGAAAACACTTCCTTGCAGTATAGTTAATTTGAAATTAGACGGCAGGAAACCCAACCGGTGATTTTTTGGATAATGTGTTAGTAGAATTAAACGAATATTTGTAGAAATCATTATTAAGGGGGCCCACAAAAAAAACAATTTCTGAGACGAAAAAACATCGATTTTGAAAATTTTTGGTAGATTTACCAAAAAGTCGAGAAAATTGATATAGTTGGTTCGTATATCAAAGAATAATCTCTGATAAAGAGAAAATTGAGAGAAAATTATGCTAATTTGTCCAATTTTGAAAATTTTGGTCAATTTTGATGCAAATCAAAAAAAACATTGAATATCAATATTGAATATTGATAAACCGTACTTTCAGGCATAAAACCGTCCAATTTACCAAATGACCGTTCCGTATTCAAAAACTTGCAGAAATGTTGACCACAAATAGAAAAAAATTGGACAAAAGCATAAATTTTTGACAAGGTTGTCAAAAATCAATTTCTCCAACAAGAAGCCCGTACTGAACGCCAAGTCAATATCAGTACTTTGCGAGTCTAATTTCAAGTCTAGATATCAGTACTGATTTAGAGCTACAACCATAACACATTTAAGACTTGTCAGACTTGGCCAAGACTTGGCAAATCTTAATACACGTGCGAAAATAAAGTTAAGTATGGGAGGTTCGGTAATTGGGTGAAACTCATTACACAGAAAAAGTTGTGAAAATTTTCACAACCTCCGGCCTACAAAAAAAAATTGATCAAATTCCTATAATTCTTGCTCGTCGTTCTTTTATGTACCGTTTCGACCGCATCCTTTTTGTCCTTTAACTTTTCAATTCTCCGTGTCCCGTTTTTTCTCCAATAACGTCGCTCTCCCAAGACTTTGCTTTTCGTTTTCTCCGTTTACGTTTCTGGATTTTATTGTAGTATGTCATATGTGATGAAGTATGTTGTCGTTTTTGCTGTAGTATGTTGAGTATGCTAGTATGCTGGTTTGTTGTTTAGGTCTTATAGCTTTCTGGGGTGTGACTTAACTTTATTCTCGAGTTACGGCTGGATTGTCCTTTGACTTTGCAATTTTACTAATTTACTAGCCTTCCTTTTGTAGTATATTGATTTTGCTGCTTTATGTTTGTGTGTACTTGTATGATTGCTAGTTGGTTTGGTCTTGTTGCCTTCTAGGGCGTGACTTAAGTTTATTCTCGAGTTACGGCTGGGTTGTTTCTTGACTTTTCCAACTATCTTAGTCTACAAACACACTAGTGTAGTTTATTCAATTTTGCTGTATTCTGCTTAATACCGTTAGTATGCTGATTGTTTGTTTTGGTTTGGGTTTTGATCGGATGTGACTTAAGTTTTTTTCTGGAGTTACGGCTAGTAAATTTCTCGACCTTTGCATCTTTTTAGTGTACTACTGCATTGCTGTAAATTAGTTTGTCGTTAAATATGTCGTTATAGCCCCATAATGAACTATATTAGATTGTCTTGCAGTAACTTCTCTCCTTCTTCCTGGGGTGTGGCTTAAGTTTGTTCTGGAGTTACGGCTAGTTTGTTTGGTTGAGTTTTTGCTGTGGTCTGCTAACGTAGTTCTTTCCAACCTCATTTCACGCCCGTTTTTTCCCACCGTCCCGTTTCGTTGCGTTGCGCGTTTTTCACTCGCTTTCCCGCACGTCCCGTTTTCGTTCCGTCGCGCACTGCTCGCTCGACTTCTCGTCTGTCCCGTTTCTGTCGCGTCGCGCGTTGCTCGCTCAACTTCCCGTCCGTAACGTCTCCGTTTCGTCGCGCGTTGCTCGCTTGACTTCCCGTATGTCCTTTGCCTCCCTCCGCGTTGAGCGCATAGCGTTCAGCGCTCCAGTTCTGTTTTTGTCTGGCACTGTGTGCTCGACGACCTTTTCTGCTCTTTGGGCGGTTTCTTTTACAGACTGTCTACAGTGTGCTGTGTTTGGTGTCTTTTGCGTTGGGTTTGTTTTGCGTGGCTTTGGTTTGTTTGGAGTGTGCATATAATAGATGACCGTGTGCAGTGGTAGTTTTGCTGGTCTTTGAAAATAATAACATCGTGATGTCTAATAGTCTTGATCAAAAAGTCAAAAAGTTGTACGCTGCCAGGTCGAAGCGTTAAGTTGAATTGCATGCTACACATGAAGATATACTTCATTGTATAAATAGTCAAAGTAGGCGAGTGAAAGTTGAACGCCTAGTAACAAAGTGCAACGAAGCATTTACGACTGTTGTAGACAAAAATGAAGACCTGATTGCATTTGCTAGAAAAACGGAGGATCCAAGTGCACCTGTTCCTTCATTAGAGTCTTACTTGGAAGCAATGACAACTAAGAACGACCAGATCCACACTTCAGCACAAATCTACATCTACTCTGCTGATGATTAATTGAGTGAGTTTTTGGGAACCGGGGGCTTTCATTCGTTGTAGATTTTCCTCACTGATGGCCTCGTCAAAAACATCCAGTCAACGTAAGCATGATTACGTAATTGCTATAATGAAGCGCGAGGAAATTGAAAAACACAATGATGCAGCCATTCGCCTGGCAAAACAGAAAAAGCGGATGTAATTAGATGAACTGGAGGAAAACAGCAGGAAACGCTTGGCAGAGGCAACTCTGCAAGAATTTGAATTGCTGGACGCCGTTTCTAAAGGTAGCCAATCTGAAACAACTGCAAGTGCTAGGAGCTCAATGAGAAGTGGAAAGGCTGTCCTAGACTGGATCAACACCTCACTTGCTTTAAGTTTTCACAATGTGGAGAAAACTAGTGAACCAGAGGTTATGATTGACCCTCCAGAACATCCTAGCCACAACAACGGCAATACAGTGGAAGATCAGAACACTGAAATTTCAATGCATTCTATTCCAAAAAATTGTCGAGGCAATTACATTTTAAGCAATGAGACCTTACAACAACTCGATCCTTATTACAATCCACCTGAAAATTTTTTGGCTGCTGCTAACACACAGGCGTTGTACCAGACGCACCTACGAGCGCAAATGAATCAAACAGGCCAACAAGGCACGGCGCTTCCGAGAATAACTAACCAAGGAACCGCAGATAGCCACCCGCCTTCTGTACACGCCCCAGGGGCTTCTTCACCACCCATTCAAGAGCCCGTTCGACCACAAATATATCAATAAATCAAAATAAATCGTCCGATTTGTTTTCCACACGCACAACTTCAAATTTCAGAATCCAGGGGACCTGAAACATCAGGTCTGCCCAAAAATAATTCGGCTCGGCAAATATGCTCCCGACAACAAATTATTTTTTTCCCCGAGCACCAAAAGCCACTCTTCCTCCTTTTCCGACAACAAATCTTTCAGCCCCCGCAATAAACGTTCCCTTACACCCAAGCGCCCCACCAAGTCAAAACACTCAACAGCACAACTCCGAACCCGCCCATCCCAATGACCTTCCGATTCCGAACCCAGTCTTCGCACCTAACCTCACTGCTCCCATCCCACACGCCACTTTGGTTAATCAGCCTCTCGTCAAAATTTTTCAGAATAATAATAACCGAGTACAAAAAATTGTACGTTCGGTTGCTCCGCCTGTCCCAAATATGCCCAATATCCCTCTTGGCCAAAACTTCGTGCCAAATTTGAGTCATTGGCGGTTTCCACAGCACAGACCGTCAATATTCAACCAAGACACAACCACCGTGAATAGTCTGCCTCCAAATGTACACATCCATATCGCACCATCAAGCATTAAATTTCCACTACGAATTTATCAGAATTCGCCCCCTTTGATTGATATGCAATCACTATCAGGTGCACAGCAGGAAAACCTGATCAAGACTACTAGTAATGTTGTACCTGGTCTAGCCACTCCGTTTTTTCAGCCAACATATCCCTATGTTGGGCCCACTCCGTTGAGTTGGAGCGGTCCGCAGGTGTCTGCACCTGCCCCTCCGATACCGGACAATGAGTCATTGATTAGGGAATTAGCTGTTGCAATAACAAGCAAGAGAAACGACCCTTTGCCCGAGTGGAAACTTGCAGAGTTTAATGGCGACCCATTAAAGTGGCATGATTGGTATGGTCAGTTCAAAAGCGCTTTCGACTCGCAGTCGCTCACTGATGACGTTAAATTGACGTACCTTAAAGCACTCGTCGCCGGTAAAGCAAAGATTGCAATCGCCGAGGTTGCTTACTGTGGTTTAATGTACAAGGATGCACTAAGGACTTTTGAACGTAAATTTGGCCAGCCACAGGCAGTCGTAAGTGCACACTTGGACTTGGATAAACTAAGCAATTTTCCACCTCTTAAAATGCACAATAGTGATAACATCATATACTATTCTGTAGCAATATCCAGCCACCTTGGGGTTTTCAAGTTGCTATCATATGATGCTGACTTGAAGAGTGCTTCCCTAATTAACCAAGCGGTACAGAAGTTAGCACCAAACATGAAAGGGTCATGGTCACTCTTTACGGCTAAGAAGCACTGGGTTAAGCCTACCCTCCTTGACTTTAACGATTGGCTTCAAGAAAAAGCTGAGGCCCCTGATCTTATGAAACAAAGCGCAACCAAGGCCAAACCTGAAGAGAACATCACTTCAGTAACCAAGACCAAAATAGCCTCAAAAGTGCTGGCATCAAATTCACAACAAAAGGAAACAAAGAAGCAAATGCCACCTTCTTCCACAAACACTTACTCTCGCTGTGTTGTATGCAAAGGTAACCACCGGCTATGGGAGTGTCGAGTTTTCAGGGAAAAGACCCCATTACAGAGAGCTAAGTTGGTGGTGGATAATAAACTTTGCTTTTCGTGCTTACGCGATAAGCACACATTCCGCCAGTGCCCTCAACCGAGAAAGTGCCGAGCAGAGGGTTGCAATAGTTCGCATAACACACTATTGCATGTAGCAGATAGGGTTTTCCCAGCAAAACAGTCAACAAATTCCAATACCATTCAACCTTCTGGCAACATAGGTCAAAGTAAAGCAACTTCTAGTCAACTCCAGCCTAATAGGACCACAACATTGTCATCTGTTACTGATGTTAAGGGGCTCCTTCAGGTAACGGAATTTCAGTTGGTCAATTCATCCGGTTTAGATACCAAGGCTTGTGTGATACCGCCTGCTGTAACTCTTGGATGGCCGGTAGTCTCGCAGATAGACTCGGTTTGCACGGTAAAGCACTAAAGCTAAATGTCAAGGGTGTTAATACCGAAGAAGTGGTTGACACTAGAATTGTTGAAGTTACTGTGAAACCAAGAGAACATCAGGATTTCGGACCATTTACCATCAACCCTTTCGTTAAGGAGAATCTGAACGTCGGCTCATATATAATTAATGTACAGGCCCTCAAAGAGACTTACCCACACTTAGCAGTCCTTGATCCCGTGACATATTCCTATAAAGACATTGAGATGATACTCGGACAAGATGTCTATCACGCCATCCGCCCGTTAGAATGCTTCTCTGCCGATGAGAAGCGTTCACCCGTTGCCGTACGCTTACACATAGGTTGGGTCTTCAGCGGTCCGTTACCATCAAGTTCGTGTTAAACCTCAACGTGCTTTAAAGTGAATATCGAACTTGACAAGGAGTTAGCAATTCAAGTAAAGTCATGGTACGACATTGAATCATTTGTGGCAAGCAAGCAGGTCGACCCACGATCAGCAGCAGACGCAAGGGCTCACGAAATCCTTGAAAATACCACTGTACACAATGTCCTGAGATACGATGTTGGAATGTTGTGGGCAGCAGACAACACCAAGCTCCCAAATAGTTACTTCTCCTCCCTTGTTCAACTAAAATCTCTCGAAAAACGATTGGCCAAGGATGAAGACCTTAGAGAAAAGTATACTAGTACCATCAAGGAAGACCTAAACTAGGGGTATGTAATTGAGGTTCCAGACGCTCACAGGGTTGAGAACCGGTCCGATAAGGAGTGGTACCTACGCCACCATCCGGTTTTAAACCCGAACAAACCGGGTAAGGTGCGTAGGGTGCTCAATGGGGCAGCAAATTTTCATGGTGCCTCACTGAATAAATCTTTGCTCACTGGCCCCGTTCTGTTCCAAAACCTTATTTACGTACTTCTTCGCTTCCGACAACATCCATATGCCGTCTCTGCCGACATCGAGGGAATGTTTCTACAGGTTGGCGTATTACCATCAAATCAACCATCACTTCGCTTTTTGTGGCGGGAGGACCCCACAATTAACGTTGTAGTGTATCCATATACGCGCCATATATTCGGGGCTAAAGATTCGCCCACATGCGCCAACTATACACTGCAACGCACTGCGAGAGACAATGCTAAGTTTTACCCCAAAGCTGCAAAAGCCGTCCTTGAAAACTTCTACATGGACGATTACCTTAACTCAGTGGAGTCTCCTGAAAAAGCCAACAATAGATCGGAGGAATTGGTACATCTTCTCCATCTGGGTGGGTTCAAGCTTACCAAATTCGTAAGCAATGTGCCAAATCTGGCTGATCGAATTGATGGCTCTCCTCAATCTACTGAGCTCAAGGTTATTGTTTCATGTCAGGAGGATTCATCGCATGTGCTAGGGTTAAAGTGGGATCACACTAATGACACTTTAGTTATGAGTAGGGGTACAAGCTGCGCTATCACCAAGTCCCTCACTTAACGCTTGGTCCTAAGTCTTGTTTCGAAAGTCTTTGACCCCATTGGTCTTGTCGCACCGTTTACCGTCGGTGCGCGACTGCTCTTAAAAGAGATCTGGCGTGTCACCGGACAACAATGGGATGACGAGCTCCCACAGGACATGGTTCAAAGATTTTTGTTCTGGAGTGCGGACTTACCAAAGCTTGGAAACATCAAAATTCCTCGAAGTTACTTTAGTGGACCCTTTGATAATATAGTTGCATATGTTCGGTGACAGTTCCCAGGACATTTTTAGTGCCTTGCATTTCTTCGAGCCCGAGTAACAACTCCTACGGGCAAGATAAAAACAGAGCTTGCGTTTGTTGTGGGGAAAGCGCGCGTGGCGCCAATGAAAGTAATGACTGTCCCAAAACACGAATTACAAGCAGCTGTGCTTGCCGCTCGACTGAAAAGGGAAATTACACAAGCACTTACTGTAACTGTTAACCAAGTTTTCATGTGGATTGACAGCACGACCGTTCTCCAATGGATTAACTCTAATCAAAAGCAACCAATATTTGTTGCAAACCGTGTTTGCGAAATTTTGGAGTATACCAGCGTTGACCATTGGAACCACGTCGCAACTAAGGATAATCCAGCTGACGCTGGCACGCGTGGAATGTCCGCTGAGATTTTGCAACTAAGCAGTTGGGTCAAAGGTCCACATTTCCTAACTAATTCACGTTTCCCGTTTGTACCGAAAAACATGAAACTTGGCGTCAACCAAGCAGTCACTATAGAATACACCGTATCTCTGGCTACATCTGTCAAAAAACAGACAACTCCCGTTCCTTCACTATTTCCGTTTGATAAGTTTAGTTCTTATCAAAAGTACTTGCGCATTGCCGCATACGTTCTCCGGCTTTTGCCGAAACATGCCGGCTACTGTAACCTCGATGGTAGCATTACTGACCCTACTGAGCTTCACGAAGCCGAGCGTCATCTACAGTACTTGGTGCAATGAGAGTCTTTTGCAACCGAAAGAAAAAATCTTCTTGAAAAAAAATCTGTTAAACGGAGTAGCCGAATTGCTCCACATTCACCGTTTAATAGTCCAAATGGGCTAATCCGTTCCTCGGGCCGCATCAAGTGGTTAATTGAAGTTGGGTTTAACTTAAAGTACCCAATCATCTTAGATGCACGTCATCCGTTTATAAAACTGTTCCTCGAACATACCCACGCAAAGCATTTTCATCAGGGCGTTCAATACCTAAGATCAATTGTGCAGGAACACTATACAGTACTGAAACTAAGATCGTCTTTATGTTCTATCAAAGCACACTGCCTGAAATGCCGAGAATTCCAAGCTGTTACTATGCAACCAATCATGTCCGACTTACCTAAAGAGAGACTTGCTTACCAGTTGCCTCCCTTCACGAACACTGGCGTTGACTACTTTGGGCCATTCTATGTTACTGTCCGCCGTACTACTGAGAAAAGGTGCGTCTTCCTCTTCACCTGTCTCACTACACGAGCTGTCCATGTCGAGATAGTTACATCCATGGACACCAGTTCTTGTGTTATGGGAGTTGAGTGGTTTGTGTCACGTTGGGGTACACCTGCCATGGTTTGGTCTGACAATGGCACTAAATTTATTGGAGCGGAGAAAGAACTCCGAGAAAGTATTGAAAAAGGGAACGTTGTCAACATTGCAGCTGAGCTCGCTCACAAAGGTATGAAGTGGAGGTTCAATCCACCCAGCGCACCACATCAAGGTGGCATCTGGGAGAGGTTGGTGCGCAGTTTCAAGCGCGTGTTGTATACTATTTATGGCACGCCTCGCCTAACGGATGAGGTACTGCATACTACCTTTTGTCTCGTGGAGAATGCCCTCAGTTGGCGTCCTTTAACACTCGTAAGCGCTGATCCGTGCAATTTGAACGCTTTAACGCCCAACAACTTTCTTTTAGGAGAACACTCTACCAGTATTCCGTCTGTTGTCGGCAATAATGAGTTCGACCATCGTAAATGTTACGCCCGTGCGTAGTCGTACGCTAATGTGATCTGGTCCCGTTGGATCAAAGAGTACGTACCGACGCTAAACCGACGCTCTAAGTGACAGACGCCTGCCGAGCAACACCTTAAGACCGGTGAGTTGGTTTGGATAGTTGCGGAAACCAACCCTAGGGGTTACTACCCAACCGCTCCGATTGTGCAACTCCGTTACGGCTCCCATAGCGTCGCGCTCTCCGCCGTTTTACGTACGTCGACCGGTTCACTTGTCCGTCCGCTTGTAAAATTTGTACCAGTTTTCCCAACATCTTCTTCCGGGCCAGAGAAGGTTACGTAGTAAATGAACGAATTTTAGCCAATCAGAATCGACTATTCATCTAACCTAATTTTAAGTAAATATAGCCACTATATGTATCGATTAAGCTGGTTTTCGGCTTAATATTTTTAGGTTTTCTAGACAATTGCCGATTGATTACGAACTGATTTTGACGTCAATGACACCAGACAAAAAAAACCTGTTAACTGAACAACAAAAGATCTTGCCGTCTAAGTTTCACTTGTCGTCTTGAACTTGATAATACGTTGTCTTGATCTTCCAATGCTTATACGTTGTTATGTACGTCCGAATTTCAGATTTTTCGTTATATATGAAAAAAAATTGACTTGAAGCCTTATCAATAGACTGTCGTTTTGTCGTATTAACAGCTACAGTCAGAACAAATCTAAGAGCGTTCAGCTTATTTTTTTGCCGTCTCTGACCATATTTTGTTAAATAGTACGTTTTACCAATACGTTGCCGTTGACAGTTATTTTACAAAATCTTGCCAGATGACCGTAAATTACTTGCGACAATTGTGCACTATAACCAAATTCCCATCATTCAACCATGCCTATTAAATGCTTATTATGTATTCAGCTCTCAAAAATTCTCTAATCTTGAACGCGGACTAAAGTTTTTACCCTGCTCTTGAAGTCTTGATCTTAGAGTCTTGAAAACTCTCTATTTTTTGTTTGATTTTCAGTACAAACTGGTTAAACCAATTTTTTGAATGTGTTGGTTTTCACATTTTTCAGAAAACAATTTTCTTTTTTTAAAACACTCCTCTTAAGTTGTCTCCACTTTAACTTTTGCTCAATATCACATTGATTCATTGGTTATTTCGGCTATTCTTAATAACGGTAATGCAGTGTTCTACCTATGGTGTCGCAATTTGGTTATCTTTCTTCAGATGTATTAAAAAAAAACACTTTTCTATCAAAACTTCTTAAAAAACCGTTTTCTTTTAAGTATCTCTCAAGAAAGACAATTATATGTGTGTGTGTGTGTGTGTGGACGGGGGGGGGGGGGTTCAACATCACGGAGGTAACAAAATCACGGAGGTGAAAAAACGTTCACGCTCGAACCTAAAATAATGAATACTTTAAGCATAAACTATGCTACAATTAGTCGAAAACAGCATTAGGACTGATGAACAAGCTAAACCGATTGCCCGGGTCGAGGTTTTTGGGTAAATTTTTGTAAGAAATGCGGTGAATGCGGTGAATTTTCGTAAGAAATGCGGTGATTGCGGTGAATGCGCTGAAAAAAAATAATTCAACGCTTTTCACCGCATTTCTTACAAAATTTCACCACCAAATTCACCGCCTTTCTTACAAAAATTCACCACATAGACTATTATGGCAAATTAATGTAAGAAATGCGGTGAATGCGGTGAATGCGGTGAAAAAAAATAATTCACCGCTTTCTCTCAAGCGGTGAATTATTTTTTTTCACCGCTAGATGCGGTGAAAAAAAAATAATTCACCACATTTCACCGCATTTCTTACAAAAATTCACCGCATTTGCTTTCCAACGTTTACTCAATATGATTTAAATTCACGAGAAATGCCAAGGTAGTAAGTGACAGTTGGGGCAGTGGAGTAAGCAGCTGAAGGCATGCAGGAGTTCACAGGATCGAACCCGTGTTGGGACGATTCTTTTTTGTAGAATACTGAGAACGCGGTGAAAAAAAATAATTCACCGCGATTCACCGCATTCACCGCAAAAAGATGTAAGAAATACGCGGTGAAAATTATTTTTTTTTCACCGCATTTCACCGCATTTCTTACGAAAATTCACCACCAAACCTCGACCCGGGTGTTGATTTCCCGGGTCGAGGTTTTTGGGTAAATTTTTGTAAGAAATGCGGTGAAAGCGGTGAATGCGGTGAAAACAAAATAATTCGCCGCATTTCATTGCATATCTTGCAAAAATTCACCGCATTTCTTACAAAAAAATTACCGCATTTGCTTTCCAACGTTTACTCAATCTGATTTAAATTCACAAGAAATATCGAGTATGTAAGTGACCGTCATGCAGGAGGTCCGAGGTTTGAGCCCGAAATTTTTTTTCACCGCATTTCACCGCATTCCTTACGAAAATTCGCCGCCAAACCTCGACCCGGGTTGCCGCAAATTGTTTATGTTTTACGTTTTCTAAGCAAACATCTCTGTTGAATATCTAGTGTGGACTTGCTTTAGCCTGGACTTGCATCGCCTTCTCTCTGTTCCTTGGATTTCTGAACCTTATGGAGAGGTCATTTGGAATCAACTCAGCTAGGTTCAGGGTGTTCGATATTCTGATGAGTTTGGCAACTGCCTCTCTCTGGATGCTTTCAATGGGAATGATTCTCAAGTACAACTGGATGACTGATTTCGGATGCCCAATTGTGTATAACATAATTCAACTCACTCTCTGCTCAATCTCTATCCTTCTACAGGTTTGAGCAACAAGTTAAATAAATTATGACATGTTGAAACTGTGCTTGAACAGACAGTTTTTGCTCGAAAGCAATATTCCCTAAAGCATCCAGTTTTTTTAAAAAATTTTGAATTGATTTTCCTGTTATGAACTTGAACGTTTCTCTAGCTTTTATATGGCTCTAATTGTTACCAGGCAACTAATATAAAGTAAACGCTACCCAGTTGAAATTTTTAAATTTTTTTTCTCGATAAAATGACCTCCTAAAACTTGTAAGGACAAAATTACATCGATGGTTTCTCTAGAGATCATAACAGCGCAAATTTTGCGTTTCGTGTTTTTTTTCAGACTTAGATGTCTTTCATAAACCACCGCTGATATTTAACTATTTGTTTTTTTAATCTGTTTTTCTTTTTTGTTTTTTTCTGTTTGTTTTATCTGTTCTGTTTTCTGTTTTTTTATTTGTTTTTTAAGCTGATTAAATTGAAGCTCTGAATGTTTTTATTGTTTGTTCTATGAGTTTATGAATTTATGATCAATCTGTATCATCCAGCTCTTGGTAAATTTGGTAAAATTATAGCGCATTACATTCATTGGATTATTAGTAAGATGCTTTTCTGCATTGCTAGATTTTGTGGATTGGAACGAATGCGAAGGAAATCCAAAAAATTCGACGAAACAAAAGATGCATAAAATGGGAAAAACTTTCCAACGACCAGCAGGAAACAGCCGAGCCTTGATATTCTGGTTTGAAGTTGGCAAACCATGGCGTTCGTGAAATCTGTCCTTAAAAATCAAATACTGGGTTCCGTCCACCTAAGGAAATTTCCTTTTACTAATTCTGACTCTAAAATTACAACAATCTTTATGAAAAATAAATGACAAATGAGAAATTCAGATTTACGTATCTTTATCATACTCAGCTTCAAGTTTATCCTTGCATTTTAGCTAGAAATCATCCTTGAAAATATATTTGGTTGAAGATCCTAAATTTCTGCTTCACAGCTAGACCCAAGTTGAGGTCCAGACCGAAATGGCCTCTGATCAGATCGTCTCAGACAAAGGTGACCTCTTATTAGACCGGCGCAGACTGCATTTGCCTCTGATTAGACTATAGTGAGCTCGAAGCTCCGTGTGCACTTAAAATGCGCCCGAAAACCTGCTTTGATCAGACTTGCGTGCTCGAAAGTCACCCCTGATCAGACTAGTGTGCGCTTGAATCCGCCTCTGATAAGACTGAAGCGTGCTCAAAATCGCCCCTGATCAGAGTGAAGTGTGCTCAAAATCGCTCTGATAAGACTGAAGTGGGCTCGAAATCGCCTCTGATCAGACTGAAGTGCGCTCAAAATTGCCATGATCTGAATTTTTTGCGCACGAAGTTGCCTCTTATTATACTAAAGTGCGTTCAAAGTAGTCTGATCAGACAGTGATTTTGAATATGAACAGATCATTGGATATAGTTATAATATATTCATTTCATGAAAATTGATGTTTTTGGTCATATATCCAACCAACGAAAAGCCGGTTCTAAAATTAGTGCTAATGAAAGAAAACCCAAGCGCCGGAAAAAAAATAATAAGTTCGCCATTAATTCATATTTCAACTAAATGGATGAAATTAGACTGCATAAAAACGTCTTGATCTACAATTATTCCCAATCTTTCCAAAACTGGACCGGCAGTTGGTATCAGCTGGAGCCCATGGTAAAAATCAACTCCATCAGGCATTCGATGGGCATCTGATCTGATTGCTGCTGTATTTTCTCGGCAGATACATGGTGACATGTTGACTTTTGGCAGGGATTAAATCTGTCAGTAAAAGAGCAAAAACATTTGAAAAGATACTCGCTCGACTTGGCCTCTGATTAGACTAGTGTGCGCTAGAATTGGCTTGTGATCAGACTAGTGTGCGCTCGAAACTGCCTCCAACCAGACCGTTCCAGACTGAAATGTACTCTGATCAGGCAAGTTCCAGAGCATTGTCCGCACAAAAGTGCGCTCAAAACCTTTTCCAGACCATGTAATTCGGGCGCACCGAGAACATGTGTGCCCTAGAGGATCAGAGCGTCATATTTCGTCCGATCAGAGCTCAATTTCGTCTGGCCACTTCCACCTGGGGAAAAGAGAGCTAATGATTGGTTTGTGCTTTTGAACCCATCGATCATAGTTGTAATAAATTTTCCCTCCCCCTGTTACCCTAGTGATCAAAGAACTCCAAATGTTGCAAAGATGTTGCTAGGAATATTGCAAGGTAATACATACCAATTCGCATGCAAGGTCCTTGCCCGATATAATTTATCTTGCCAGTTTCTTGCAAAATTTTGAGTTTTTTCCTGGTTACCTTGTTGAAATTAAAGTTTGGTCGAACTTAAAACTTTAATCAACTATCGGAAAATCTACTGAAGTCAAGTGCAAAATTGCACGAGTTTTTCAAGATTTGAATCCGCCGATTAATAGGGCATGCATATACTAACAAATTATGTGATATTTGTGTAACATCCCAGCTGCAGTATAAGCTAACTCCATATACTGCTAGAGATATGGCTTAAAGGACTCGAAACCTACTATCTCTATAGAACCGTGGCCAGACAACAAAGCTCTGCTGAGGAGCAATTTTATTAGTTTGATACCACTAGCTGGGTTATTAAGATAGCATGTTACTAAGGAAAATTACTGAAAATTCGCCTGGAGGAGGGAAACGTAAAAGTTATATGCGCTATTCGCACTAAGCTGGAGGTGAGGGGGAGGTGTCCTGAAACAGAATAGATCCCAAAAAACTATAGGAGGAGGGAGTTCTAAAAACTGTTTTAAATTAATCAAGAAATCCCAGTCAATAAGTACTCAAACAAGCCGGCACGCGCTAAAAAGTTAAACAACAACCAAACTACAATCGGGATTTTTTCAAATTCCTTTATACACCCCCGGTTACGCAGCACGTGACATTACATAATTAATTACCATTTATAAAATGCACGTGCTCCTGAGGGGGGTGCAAAAAATAAGCACCTTCTAAAATAGAAAGGCAAGGGAGCACAAACGGAAAAGATGCTTAAATTGTACATCACCTTAGAGATTGGATTATTTCAACTGTGACTTAAAGATATTTTGGATCTTTTCCGTTTGTGCCCCTTCCCCCCCAGTACGTTATGCGCCCCCCAGTTACAGAGCACGTGCCATTACATAGTAAATTACTATGTAAAAATATTGCACGTGCGTCTGGGGGGTGCAAATAATATGCGCCCACTAAGCTGGGGGGGGGGGGGGGGCACAAACGGAAAAGATCCGATATTTTTCATAACGTGTTGCCCTTGAAAAAGTGCCTTGCAGATGTATGTGATTTTTCAGATATGATTGTAATCTCCATCCAATTCGAACCCAAATTCAATTTCATGTAACTGCCTTTATTATCATTAATTTATATTCTCGCCTTTAGTGTCTAGTTTTAATATGTGATCAGAACGTCAACAGAAATTTCAATTAATGAGATTCATACGTTTTTTTTCTTCTACTATAAATGCGTTTATTTTTCATCAATAAGGCACCGTTCACGTGATTAACCAGCTATACCCTGCAATACAAAATAACAATTGCTATAGCAAATTTCGGACTCAAATTTAAAAGTAAAATAGTGTTAATGACTGCATTGTGAATATTCTCTAATGCCAGGTTATGCCCTAAACAATTTTTTAAATGAAAAAGCTGCAATATTTTGACAATTTTGTCGAGAACATGTTCTATAAAGCTAACAAAACAAAACTTTCTGTTTTGGTGCACAAAAAGTATCAAGCAGTGACTGCACATTCGATGTGTTCATTTATAAACTCTCTTAGTAAATTATAAGGGATTTTGTAGTACCACTTATGTGTCTCATTTGATCCTGCATGTTTACTTAGAAATTTCAAGTCTTTATCATAAAGAAAAATCACTCAACTCTTAGACACTAAGCATTTTGTGCATGACTCCTATATGATTTTCAGGAAATCACATTTTACCATTTTATGAGAACCAAGAAATCATACAAACTATGTTTGACCTTGTATGATTTCCAGAGATCATAAATGACCTTTATTTGATATCAAGAAGCTGCATAAGGGTTACGCGGGAAACGGGAGTGCCTGATTTTAACTCAGTCGGATTTTTGTTTGCAACATTTTTCTGATGCATTATCAAGTGACCTCCAATTTTTCCGTGGAAACTTTTTTCAGTGACAATTTGTCAGAGATCGTTCTGAAAAGAAAAGTTGAAGTCTTAGCAAGGATTCAGTGGCTCTTGTTGTATTTTTTTCTGGGGTACAAATAGGACAATCGAGGAAAAACCTTGTTTCGTTCTTACATATCATTTTAATCATTAAAAATGGTGGATATTGAATAGAACATATCGGGTGTTAGAAAATTTGAACGAATGAATTTGAAAAAATTCAGTAATCATTTGCAACATCGATTGTTCAAGTGCAACAAGGCACGCTTGTGTAACCAGGAATTATTTTATGATTCAAGGAGATTGATCAACGGCTTGCAAAGATGGATCTCTCTCTAAATTTGTCTCTAAGTTTTCCCGTCAAGGCTTTGGCTAACCTTGTTTTTTTATTCTTGGGGCCACTTTCCTCCGTTCTCGTTAATTGGTACTGATAATTCTTGTTGATATTTTGCCACTGTAAAAAACAAAACTTTTCTGCTATCTAAAATGTTCTTTTGATTTGTTCTGGTTTTTATGCCATGTTTTGTGTAATAATTTATAATACTATATCCGTGCTTCAAAAATCAGAAAAGAGGAAAAAATGCAGAAAAAAAACTTTATGATTTGCAAACTTTGGCTTGGTCACTAAAAGTTTTATAGTCATTTATCGGAACAAGATTTTGCAATAATACGCTGCAAGAGTCTTTAATGTCAATACGCACATTTTTGCTCTCCTCCGAAGAATCTTGAATACCATGGTTGTCAATTTGTTGAGCTTAATTCCTAACAAACTCTTTTAATGTCAGGCAGAGAATCAGGCTTTCAAAATCAGACAATATCGGAAAATACTTTATTCAAAACAGAAATCTTATGAAATGTGAATTGGTTTTCAATCAAAATGTTGTTCTGTGACTCAAAATAGCAATAGCACAAAAGCTTCCAAAATGAGCGAACAGAACAAAATAATGAGTAAGTTTCTTTCAAAGTTTTGTTCAACTCTTCAGAACATTGACGAAAAGACCAATCATTACAACACGAAACGACAAACGGTGAATCTAATAAAACGAACAGAACGAGTCGAAACGTAGTCTAAGAGCTGAATAACGTAGTAACTCATTGAAAAAAAAATGGGTCGGATGACTGTATAATTTTTCAAAAAGTTGTTCAAAATTTAATTCCATCTCGGATTGTTCTATCCAAGATTCCAAATTTTCTTCATCAGGGACATTTTAACGAAAAAACCCGACTCTTTAGAAAAATTCTATAAAAACTCTAAACGTTTTCATGTAGTATCTTCAAATTTCTTGTTCTCAGTTAATCTTGCGCCATTGCCAATTTAGGGCTGCAATTGTAGATGGCTTGATCTTCTTTAGCTTTTCTTGTTTTTGCGTCTTATACAATTCAAATTGTAAGAGAAGTGTTTTTTCAATAATTTAACCTCTATTTAATCTCTTAATCCTTTTGTTCAATCTCTACGTTAACAATTTAAATATGCTGACGGTGCTGAAATTTAAACACATAACTAAAACTTCTCAAACTGCAACTAAAATATCGATTTTTCTATTGATCGAATGCCTCTTTTCTTATAAATTTTAGCAAAAAAGAGAGGAGAACGTGGTCAAATTTGAGTCCAGGCAATAGAAAGACACTTATCTTGTGAAATGGACCAGGGTATGTAACGCAAATGTTAAGTTAAGTGTTCCGAACAAACTTTTTACTCTCTTGAATAACCCCTTAAAATGAGCTATTTACAATACTGAGCAGTTCATTTGAGCTCCTTAAAAGAAAAGCTTATTGTTACCATGGAGAGATAAATAAGCTGGGCTGTTAAAACCTGCTGTCACCGCTCCACGTTTGAGACATATTGTAATTTGAAATTGAAAAAAAAATATCTGTTCGTTTATTTCTCTGGTACAGATTAGCATGCTATGTGTTTTGGTTGTAAATGAAAAGATACTAGCCTTTATGGCGTTTGTTTGACAAATATCATTTTCTAAAAGCAGAAAAAGAACTGGAAAACACTTTCAAATTATCATTACTAAACACCAGTGTTCCGATAAAAATCACTGTCAGAAACGAACTCTGTGTACTAAACCATCTACTTGAAGATATAGTTTTTATCCTTTCAGCTACTTGTCTATCAAGAAAAAGTTAGATTTTTTTTCGTCCAGAGTTCATTGCGTATGATCATTTAAATAATTGTGAAAATATATATGTTTAAGTTCTCCTGGAATATCTAGTGTAACACAAAAGTTTCGCTATGTTGATTTTTTGTTTAACTATGTCGGTATGTTTGTAATAAACATAAACTCTTTTGCACAATATGTTAAGGTGGCTTTATATCAATTAAAAAGCAAACTTCTCACAATGTCTGAACCTGTTGTTATCATTACTAACGTTTCAGGAAAAATAGCATTCTTCTTATTAGCTCCCTCCATTTGGATGAGTTCCATTCCATTAACCTGAGTTCAATTCACAACTCTCTTGAAAGCGCCTAGAATCAACTGATGTTTTTCGCGTTTCTCCTATTGTTGACAAATCTATGTTTCTGTCTCAAGTAACCAAACACGCTGGCATTGGCCTGAGAAAATTAATCTTCAAGTTTTCTTTTGCAACAATTTTTGTCTGCGCTCTTCAAATCTTTCTTAAAAAAATTTTTTAAAGTAATTTTATAATTTGTTTCAGCGTTTTTCCATTCTATGATCAACATTCAATTCCAAAAAAACATCAAGATTTGTTGAACGCGCAGGAAATAAACGTACATCTTTCTTCTGTTTCTTGTTTTTTCTTGAGTAGAACAGAAACTGAAAACTCAATCAGCTTAGAAATTTTTGATTTTTGGTGTTAATTGATTTTGATTATCTTTTGAATTCCGAATTGTTCCTTTTCATTTTTTCGCAATTTCTTTCCTTTTGATGCAAGAAAATACTTTTGAGAAAAACTCTCAAAAAGTCGACGCGTTGATTTTTTGCTAATATAAACGTATGACATAACCAAGCCCTGCAGCTGGAAAAATCAATGTTCAGTGTACACAAGATTTTGTTTTCCTTTCAAGTTGTTTCAAATGGTAGCAACTGGGCATGAATTTGCGATGATTTTTTAATCTGAGATATCAAAGGTTTGGAATATCTCAGATAAAATAAGTTTTAAACAAATCTCAAATCAGTTAAGTTTCGACACTGGAAGACATTTCAGAAGAAGAACAGAGGAAACTGAAATCGATTAAATTGCTCAAGAAACGATAGGCAAATGGACAAACAATGAGCTGGAATACCACAAAAATTTGCAAAGCGAGTCATAAGATGAAGGATTTTTTATTTTGTTGATCTCTGTTTATAAGCGTTCTTTCTATTCAATTTATTAATTTTTCTTTTTTAAAAAATTTAAAATTTTTTGAGAAGAAAGAGTGAAACGAGGAAAAAAGTTATATCGAATTTGAACGAAAAAAAGGAAATGATAGATCGTGATAATTATAATGGAATCTGCCGGATGCGGGAAACAAATCTGAGAATTTAGAAATAATTAGTCAAGTTGTACAAAAAGGGCACAATATTGTACAAAACAGTTGTTGTTTGATTTCCTTACCCAAGTCATATTGCAAATCATTACTGAAACATGGTATTTCAATTGTATATCGTCAGCCCTGTGCTGTATCAGTGTATCCTAAGAGCATCTCGCTACTCATTATGTGTAGTATAGGTCTTATAGATGTTTTTTCCTGAAAAAGACAGAGTCTCTGGTTGTGATTCCCATGATCTACACAGGAAAGACATGACAAAATCTGAAAAATTAAAAAAAGAGTTTTTGAACAGAAAGATTTTAAATCGTTGCAAGTAAAATTAGAAAAAACGCCAAAAGCAGTAAATGCACGCCGAGTGCCTGCTGCCCAGGATGAGGTCCCAGACCGAAACCAGATATGTCCAGACCGAAATGAACGTACGAAGGGGGTGTCGTGCGTTCAAAATTACACGGTCTGGAAACACGGATGAACGCACGATAGTCTGGACATGAACGCACGATGGTCTGGACATGAACGCACGATGGTCTGGACGATGGTAGGTTTTTGAGCTCTAGCTGTAGTCTATTCTCAAATCATTATTGCAACCTTTCACAAGAATCAGTTAGATGCAAGTGAAACTGAAAAGAATTGAAAGGAGACAAATGTGGTGCAAATATCGAAAAATTTTATAATCAAATTTTTTTTTCTATATGATGGAGCAAACTTTCGACCCCCCAGCCTAGGTTTTTGAGTTCTTCCTATCTTGTGCTTTCAAATTGCTTTTGCATTTTTTCACAAAATCAGTTAGGTGCAAGTGAAACTGAATAGTATTGAAAGGAGACAATTGTGGCGCAAAAATCGAAAAAT
>NW_027449542.1:0-14238 GCF_964194025.1 Convolutriloba macropyga | reverse complement strand
TGTCGGCCGGACCTGTCCCGGGGGTAGCTTCTTGTAGATTGGGTATGACAGAGACTTCGTCACCTTGATACCACGCCGATGTCCCTTGGTGTTGGTTGCCTTCTTCGCCGCCGGCTTCTTGGCCGCCGGCTTCTTGGCCGCCGGCTTCTTGGCCGCCGGCTTCTCTCCTGCTTCGGCCTCCTTCCTGACCACTTGATCCTGATCGGGGCTGGGCTGGCTCCTCTCAGCGGCCTTCTTGCTGTTGGCCTCCTTCCGGAGGCCTTCAGGAGTCCTGGACTGGGCTTCCTGGGCCCTCCACAGATTGCGTTCCTCCCTGGGAGTGGGGGTCTCCGCTGGAGCTGCCCGCTTGCGCCCCCGGTCGCCACCTTTTTTTGGGCGCTGGCGGGTCGGCTGGCTTCGGAGCTTCTCGTGTTGAACGAGTGTTGACATTTCCGGACACTGCCTTACGACGACCCATAGCGACGAGGTGGGAGGAACTGGAGGAGGGATGGGTTCGGAGCTGGATTTGCGACTAGATCAACCACGAGCTTATACCCCAGAGCAGCTCTTGTGCCCGCTTGTGGCGTGTAGCTAGTCTTTAGTATACTAGCTCTTACTCGCGGTATTGGCTGGAAAATGAATTACAGCCTTCGGCTGGTAGATGATGACAGATACACCATGCACATGATAGATATGATAGGATCTGTAGATTTTTTTCTTATCGTCAGTATAGGACGATGTTATGGGATATGGAGATAACATACCTAGCCATATGCATCGTTCCATAGTATCCTTGGGGTATGAAATCGTAATCCAATATTCAATCATCGTAGGTATCATTCATGTCATAGATAGATATCATCTACTGATATTCAGCTTTGCATTGTACGTACATTTGCAAATCGCATGTAGACCTTGTTTCAGAAGCTGCAGGGACACACCGAACCAATGTTCATATATGTATGTAAACTCAGTGTAGAATGATAACATGTCTCGCATTCATGCGTCGCAGTTAAAATCACATATGTTGCTTATAGATATACAATTGAATAGTCTTGTTTGAAGCTGCTTGCGCGGCGCGGTTCCAGTGCATGCATGCCAATGCCAAGCTTCCCTGATGCTACTCTAACATAGTTCAGGCCACAGCAACGCCAACATGCAGCGTTAGGATGATTTCACCCATGCATTTAGAACTTCATGTTGTTTGCGACGATTTCCCATGTGCTTGTAGTACAATTGTACTAGCGTACTCTCACCTTTTCGAGAAAGTATGCAAAATGTTGTTTCAACCACAAAACTCCCACATTTCGCTGGCTCAGCCCCTCCCCAGGCTTGGGTTTCATCATGCATCTTTCATGTATGCCATGGAACAAGGCTGGTTGCCGCATGTGACCGTTGGTGCCAGCCTAGGCCTGCTGGAATGCGGGCATAGAAAGGGTCACATATGTTGCTCTGAAATATATAAATATCACGATGCCGATGCGACGCTGAGATACACAATTGAATAGTCTTGTTTGAAGCTGCTTGCGCGGCGCGGTTCCAGTGCATGCATGCCAATGCCAAGCTTCACTGATGCTACTCTAACATAGTTCAGGCCACAGCAACGCCAACATGCAGCGTTAGGATGATTTCACCCATGCATTTAGAACTTCATGTTGTTTGCGACGATTTCCCATGTGCTTGTAGTACAATTGTACTAGCGTACTCTCACCTTTTCGAGAAAGTATGCAAAATGTTGTTTCAACCACAAAACTCCCACATTTCGCTGGCTCAGCCCCTCCCCAGGCTTGGGTTTCATCATGCATCGTTCATGTATGCCATGGAACAAGGCTGGTTGCCGCATGTGACCGTTGGTGCCAGCCTAGGCCTGCTGGAATGCGGGCATAGAAAGGGTCACATATGTTGCTCTGAAATATATAAATATCACGATGCCGATGCGACGCTGAGATACACAATTGAATAGTCTTGTTTGAAGCTGCTTGCGCGGCGCGGTTCCAGTGCATGCATGCCAATGCCAAGCTTCCCTGATGCTACTCTAACATAGTTCAGGCCACAGCAACGCCAACATGCAGCGTTAGGATGATTTCACCCATGCATTTAGAACTTCATATTCTACATGACATTTATTATATTCCAGATACAATAAGTTCCCACTGCCACCGTGATGTTCGCCCTTGCAATTCACATGTGCAACGAGGCAGGAATACAGTGAGCAACAATAGTAGTACTTGGAGCATGCAACTTGTGAAGACGTTTTACAACCACGTAGTGAACATAATTATACCTGAGGTACGAAACATAGCGTGATCTAGCTATCACTCACAATCAACATCACTGTCACTATCGCTATCGCTGAACATTTGATCTGCCCGAGAAGGTCGAAAAGCAATGGCTGGCCTCCAAAACACCTTGTGGGAGCTACCATTGTTGCGCTCACGCTGGTACAAGTTCATGGATGCTAGCTTGTAACGGGCTAGTTCCAGGAAGCCGATTTGGTCCATGTGTGAGAAGGGGGTGGATAGGGCAGCAAGCGGCGCGTTCTTTTGTTCACACAGGGAAAAGTTAGGAGCGAGCCACTTGAATTGGCTCGTGTTGTAATTGATGCTGCAATCCTTGTGGGAGTTGGCGTGGAACTCATCGATCACAAATTGGCTCCTTTGGAAGTGTGACGGCTCCCGATTAAGAACGAAGTGGTGCAGATTGCAACTGTGGGCATGGGCATGAGACGTGAAACAGTCACAATTATATATCATAAATATGCATTTCACAAATAGCAGTACGGAAGTCACAACAACTGCGAGCAAGGACGTGTGCCGTGGCCGCCCACCCGTTGTCATTGCTGATGACGTCCGCCGCGTCAGGGTACAAAGTGTACAACATGTCGAAAGCCGTTCTCGAGCTCTCGCATTGTGGCATCATCCCGAAGGCCACACACATGCTGCAATCCAAGCACCAATGCGCGATCACACCTACACGAGTGGCAAAGGCAATCAGCAGCAACCGGTATACCTCAGATATGAAATGGCCAACGGTTATACGGATATACGTTAATATCTGAGATATGCAAATTCACGAGTATAACATCGACAAATGTGCACTTCACGAATCAATACCTGGGGTATGGCTGGAACTCGGTGTCTTGTGCTTGGTGCATCCCTTCTCCTCACTCCGTATGTCCGCGAGATAGCGTGGAATCTTGCGAAAGATGTGGTTCCCTCCATATTGTGACGGTTGGTATGGCTCAGAAGACAGACCACTGAACATCCCCATGCGAAGGAATGCTTCATCTTCGCTCCACGGTGTGGGGTCTACGTCGGGCGCCTCTTCTCTTGTTGTGGGTAGCGCTGGCAAGGGATCATCCTGCATGGAAATTGTAATATTTATACTCTACGTATGATATCAATGATCTTTTGCCTGTATAGAAATCCGACATGCAAGCG
Organism: Convolutriloba macropyga; assembly: GCF_964194025.1. Classification (NCBI taxonomy): domain Eukaryota; kingdom Metazoa; phylum Xenacoelomorpha; order Acoela; family Convolutidae; genus Convolutriloba; species Convolutriloba macropyga. The sequence goes on along the minus strand of NW_027449542.1, from coordinate 10,819 downwards.
CAGCTGGCCAAATACCATTTTATATCAACAATACACACCGAGATCTATAAACACCGAGCAAGCAAGCCATCCACCGGCTTCACCTCTGTAGGAGCACCTCCATTTTCGAATGCAGCTTTTGCTCGAAGGTTCATGCAACTGAGGAGGGGAAGCACGCCACATGCAAGACTTGCGGGGCCGCATGGAGCTCCAGATGCCCTCAGAAATCGAGCAAGGACTGGGCAGACTCGGTGAATGTTGTCGAAATCGGAAATGGAAACACCAGAATCCTCCGAACATATTTTGTCCACAGTGTCCATGATCTGGGGCTTGACCAGGGCGCAAACGGGTGCCGTGGTGGCCAAGGTGCGTATAATCTCCAAGTAAGGGTGCTGCACTACTTGGCCCTCTCTTGCTTCGGCAAACGCTACGCGAATGATAGTCCAAAGGGGGTGGCAATGCGAGTCCATTGTAGCATCGGCATAATTGTGTTGAGCAGTCAACAAGAGTTCAATGCGCCGCATTGTCCATGCACCGGGAGCAATAGCGCCCTTCACCCTACCACCGGTGGTAGTTTGCTCAGAGAAAAGGGCGATGATCAACTTCCTCGCCTCTGGGTCACTCAGAAAGACGCGGTCGCGAAACAAAGAGCCTGGGTGGACGAACATGTCATGCGTGTGCACATTATGAGAAGTGATGCAAACGCACCCTACGACGCAACCTATCCAACATAAATCAATATGCCTGCCCAGTGGAGAAGGAAATGTCATACTCTAGGTATGCGCATTCATCATGGATGTGGAGCCATCTCCCTGATATACCTCAGGTATAGTTTGGATTCCCCGCATGGCCAGCCAAGGAATGGATAGAGTAAGGGTCTAGATAGTAGGTAGGTTCTTAGTTTGGTGAGAATAATGAATTCAGCACTACCCAGACATACCGGTGAGAGATAGTTCGGTGGGCACGTAGAACGGCCTTTCGAGACGGCATGCGTCCTTCTTGATCCCGATGGATACTCCGTCCAGCTGGACGTGCCTTGGAATCCCACCCTACGCATGAGAAATCAAAACCACACTTGGGGTTTAGTAGGATAGGATTGCACCTTCAGGATATTGCATACCTTGAGTATGAGAATCTCATACACCCTGGGCATCTCACTATAATATCATACCTCACATTTGCAGGAACAATCTGTCTGCGAGGATTGGTAGGATTGATAGGGTTGCATCTTGACGAGAGATATGCATACCTTGAGTATGATAACCTAGTACACCCTGGGCATCTCACTATAATATCATACCTCACATGACTTGCAGGGATAAACCTCTCTGCAACTGAGGTTGATTAAGATAGGATTGCACCTTCAATGGAGATATGCATACCTAGAGTATGATAATCTCATGCACCATGGGCATCTCCCTGTTATCATACCTCACATTTGCAGGAAAAAATCTGTCTGTAAGGAAGGCGTTGCAGTCGAATGAAGCATCTGACAGCAGACGTGAAGCTTTTCCGTGTACTCTCAAATTCACGATTAAGGGCCTCATGAGTGGTGTCTTTCGGCCATGTGTATCTGCCGTAGTATATCAAAGATGGCGTTTAGTGAGGAGTACATCCCACTATGTTGAGGGCGCGCAGGCAAGCAAACAATACCCACTCACCCCGCGATAGTGGATCTCCAAAAGGAGTAGTAGCCAGAGTCATTCACTGCGTAATGGAACTGCCATTTGTACAGCAGTTCATGGGTGAAGGCCATCTGCATACCAGTGGTATCAGCGGACACACTCGCACTGATGTCACAAAAATGATCATACTCGAAGTACACATAGTCTATGTCACCACGGCAAGCACAGGACGACGGTATGGAATCGCCAAAACTTATACCCCAAGTACTACTTTGCCAATTACACAATTAGACCCACCTTGTAGTTCAGAACCAACAACCCATGATGCTTGCCATCTACTGCCTGTTCCCAGCTGTGACATTGGCCACACCGTAGGGTGATGTACTCGATGTTCCACTTGCGGAGTTTGGAGTACACCACCATACTGTGGCTGACCTCCACAGGATCCGCACACCCTGGGCACTCCTCACATCTACACCCGCACCACTCTGCGGGCTTGATGATATGGGGTACGCAGTGTTCGCTGGTGAAGTCTGTGTGCACGAAAGTAAGTCAATGCGAGATTCCCAAGCACAGATGGACAATACTCACTGCATTACACATCTCAGCTGCATTCTGAGTGCTACGACACACAATGCAACTACCTTGTAGATTATCCCACACAGTCTCGTCGTTCTCTGGGAAGAACGGGAGCTCAGCAAGAGAGATGCTTGGGATCTTTAGCTTCCCTGTCTCCTTGTCCACCGTCTCCTCAATTCTCTTGTCAAAGTTCTTCCGGGGCATAGCCAGGCTACTGTTGTAGCTACCTTGGTGCCAAGCCATCACCGCTGTGGTGTGCGCACAGTGGCGTGGCCTACCATGGCAAATCTGGCAACTGAACTTCTCGCCCAAACGTTTCACCACTCCCCACTGGCTGAAGTGGTTAAAACTAGGCTCCCCAGGGTTGACTAATACGTAGTTCTTGCTGCACAAGCACAAATCCCCGATTCGCAGGCCGTCCCTGCTGTCCCTTTCCTTACAAACCCCCCTTTGCATGGCCAACATGTTCAACGCCTCTTCCTCACCCCCGAGATACGCCAACAGGCGAGAGGCACAAGGGCATGCACCTTTACGCCTCCTGAGCCTGTCTGCCGGTACATCCCTTAAGTCCTGCCCGGGGAACAACTCTCTGTGGCTGGGCGGCTCACAGCAGTCCCTCTCTGCACCGCACCAACCCACCAACACCTTTTCATTCTGGCACTGTACAAAGCGGAAACCCACGAACACAAAATCCCGCGGGGACTTATGGTAGCGCCGACCGTCCCTGCCGGCTGGCACGAGGAAGTGCCCCTCCCTACCATCGTCCGTAACGTGCACCAGTTGGTGTTCCCACGGCTGGAGGCGTTCCCAAAGGGGGAGGGACCTGCGCCTGACAGCGTCACTCTGTACGTCAAGATCAGCTGGCTGTTCGAGCAGCCGGCTGTGCGCGTCGCGGTCAACGGACTCAGCGCGCGCTTCTACCTCCTCCTGATCCGTGCCTGCCTCCCCCGTTTCGCAGCTGCTGCCCCGGTTTCGAGCTGCAGTATGCCGTCCTTGCCGACGGTGGCGCTTCAGCACTCCTTTCGAAACGCGGCTGGTTTGCCTGTTCCGTGGGCGGGTGGCTGCCCGTCTACTTTGCCCATGTTTGTTGCGCAGCATGTTGCGGGGCACGGCCAACACGAGTAGCGAGGCTGGGGTTGAACAATCGTTGGTAACTAATGACGATACATGAGGTTAATGCTCGCTCAGCAATATGGGCTTCGGGGACGCCCGGGAAACAGCTGTAGCTGGTCGTCTTCACCGCGTGCTACTTCGACCAAGTCATCATGATCGCAGGTGTCGACCGCCAGAGGTACGGTACCGTACCGCACTCTTTTTCAACTTACTCAGACGACACCACGACGGGTGGACGGACGGGCACTTGGCAGCCATTGGAACCAGCTGGCGGTTCTGGCCAGCTAGGGTATAAAATACCCTACGATATACATAATGTATACCTGGGACTTTGTACTGTATACTACTACCATGTGTACTTCTTTCTGCGAGATCATCTTTCCAGTGCTTGAAAACTCCGGTTTCTATGGCACAAGAAGGTGACATCCATAAATGCTCCCGGGCGTGCAGCGCGCCAGGCGCGGGCCGATCGCGATCCATCGTCTGTACGAGTATACCGTAGGGATACTCGTACACTACAGTAGTAACATTTTGCATTACGATCGTACTCGTAAAGTTGTGACTCGTATAAAGGCACCTACGTTAATTGCCACCTCTGTAGAGGGATAGTAAGTAAGTTAACAGCCAGTTCCCTTCCCGCGGCCCGCCACAACCGTGCTTCCCTTTCGATCCCTTCACGCCCCAAGGATACCCTGTAATTCCCTTCCCCTCTAAACCTTCCCCCTGTCATTCCCACCACTGCCGTTCCTCCCCCTTCTCCCCGGCCTACACCCCCTACCCGTCCCTTGCTTTCTTCTTCCACCCCCTCCCCCCTTGCCTTCCCTCATGCTCTGTTCTTCCCCCTTCTTCTCTCACCAACTCATGCCTTCCCTCCCCTCCCTCACCCACCCCTGCCGATTCCCCCTTCCCACAACCGATCTCCTAAAACCGGCCAGCCCTTCACCGTTTTCCCCTTCCCAGGTTGCCTTCGCATGCATGGAGCCTTCACGCTAGCGTTTTGCCACGCGTAGCTACTAGCGAGCCAGTACCGCTAGGGTAGGAGGTCCTCCAGGGGAGTTCCTCAGGTCGGGTTCCTGGGCTTTGGGGTCACACGTCCGGACCTGTACGCCAAGGGGGGGGGGGGGGGGGGGGACACGAAGCCCATGAAGCACGCACAGATTTATACACACACACATACACACAAATGGCCCCGTGGAGCGCATGTAGTGGCAGCTTCCACAATCTTTTTCATCTTGACATCTAGCAACCTGGGCATGGCATATGGCGACATCAAGTATCATGCAGACATCCAGATCAATCTTAGAAGCCTTGAGGGTGTCTTTTTGCCCCTAGTAGCTATTGTCATGCGCTGTTTGTAGCTTTGCATGCGCCCCTTGTTCAGGCCACTTGGGTTAGGCGTTGCTACCTGCAGCGTTCCTTTTGCACCTAACAAAGCGAATCAGCCGCCAGAGCAACGAGGCTGATTTTGCCATGTTCCAGCACCACATATTATATGTAGATCACGAGGGCATCGGTAGAGGCAGTTTAGACGCCCCATGGTCTAGGTTAGGGCAGTGGTGATGACAAGATTCAGTTGGTTGCATTTTATGGCCACGATTGGCCTGACCTCTAAGCTGCAGTATGGCGCTGTGGTGTGCTTCTCTGTGCATGGATGCCGTCCTCCAAAAGGTCCCTGTGCCTGTCTGTGGCTGGCCGGCCTACCTAAGCAGAATGCTAGTCCTCAGGTCTATCCACCGGCATCTCGCTGGTCGACTTTTGCAGCGCTGCCCGGAGGGCGTCGAGGCGGGCGATGTCTGCCTCTGCCTCCTCCAGGTCAATTGCCTGGGCTTTCAGAATGTCCAGCGAGACGTAGTTCAGAGTGGCCTCGTGGGTCGCCCGCAAATAAATCTGCACGGGATTGCACGGACATGAAATTTCATCCGTTCTTATTGACTATCTCCCCGCCCCAGCACCCCTCCACCCCCCAAACCCCAGGTTCTGGAAGCATGTACAGGCACATCAAAGAAATCCCTCTTGCTCACATCGACAAGCACAATACACCACACATTTAGCACTTCTGAGAAGTATGCCCGCTGCTTTGGCATCCATTCTCAATCCCAGTGTGGCCACATGCAATTTGCTTCATGGATTGATAACAAGCCCACCCAAGCACACGTCGCGGCTGCACAGACACCTCTTGCAATCTCTCTACACCACTTGTGTCCCGCATCATCCTAAACTTGACATCTGTGCAGCTCATGACGTCTGATTTCCGACCCTCCCGCCCACTCAAATTCGAGTGTTAGACGCCTCCCTTTTCCGCCACCCGCTGCACTATGCAGGGGCTCCACGACACCCAACCAGGCACTCTCCAGTGCTGCGACACGAGACTCTGCACAGGTCACAGCTGTCATCTGTAGTACTGATTTCGCACCTTTGGGGCGTAACCGTATTGCACCGCCTGGGCAAACCGTTGTGCACAGAGACACCACTGGTCACCCTCCTTCAGCCCCGGGAATGAGTACTCAGGTAGAGGGGTGGAGAGGTTGTTCCCAACAGCTGTGCAGAAGGCGAGGAACTCCTCGGTGCACTCGACGCACACCGTGTGTCGGCCTGTGTCAGAGGGCCCGGTGCTGCAGAAGCCATCTCGAAAGTAGCCAGTTCCGATGCCCGTCTCCCGGACCTATCAAGAGACGAACATACATTATTCAGACACGCCCACAACACACACTGTCCCAGAGCCCGCCCACGATTAATATGCTCCATGCTACCTAGCTATGGTTTCCCGGCATGTTACCTTACACACACAAAAATGACACCAATAGGCTGAACATTTCACAATCATGCTGCCTGCGCCTCCTGCCCGCCCCTGTGTGTGTGTGTGTGTGTGTGTGCGATCGAGCAAGAAGGGCCAGGGAGCAAGTGAAGGGGGAAAGTTGAAGGGGGGGAGAAAGACAGACAGACAGACAGACAGACAGACAGACAGACAGGCAGACAGGCGGACGGAAGGAGACCATAGTCTGCTCTCACAGTGAAATGTGAGTGTGAGATAGCGCAGGGAGGAGTAGTGGAAACAAGTCTATGTAAGTTTCAGGGTGGCTTAATTTTGTTGCACGACCTCGGCACAACAGCATTGAAGTTCTCCTCCGAGCACGTTCCTCGAGGGCGACACCCCGGGTCCCTCATATTATGGGCCCTGCGCATTCATAGTTGGTAGGAGGCGCCGCCGCTGGCAAGGGTGGTGATAGGGGTTGGCGTGACTGGGGCCCCATGTGGTGCTTCGGACTTGGTTGGGTCGAGCTGACATCGTGGGGGCAAGCTGGAGCACGCTAGGTGGAGACATAGCGAGAGATGAGATCCGATAGCACCCACCGGGCGACTTGAGATTTCGAAGGTCTGATAGCGTACTACACTCGTGTTGCGGATAAGCAACACCAGTTGCTATGATTCCCGGCATTTGTTCGTCCTGCGCTGTCGTCTGGTCGAGATCAGGCGCCAATTAAGGCCAGGGTTGCCCCATAATAAAGGATCCAGCTGAAAATCCACATGACCAGTAGGGCCTACCCTAGCTGGGACGCAGGGTAGGTAGGATCTGGGGACCCTGGTACTATATCGGTAGGGTAGGTAGGTGCCTATCTACGAGATATCAACCTTTCATGCCTACAGTACGAGTACGAGATATCTCGGCGGTGCTTCGCCTCGGACCCCCCGGTCAATACCGCCCACTCAGTCCTTCCCTCGATGTCTTATAATTATCGATCGCCGTAACTGTTAGCTCGTAACTGTTATTACTCGATAGGGTCAATGCTCAATCTAGAGTATTATCTACGGCCACGTACCGGCCTGCCCTGCCGGGCCTACCAGTACTGTAGGTACCCTTTCGCCGGTGCATGGTACCTACCTAGGTGGAGTCTTCTTGGCTGTAATAAGTAATTAACCTTTCACCTAGGTGGAGTAAGTACCCTACCCACTACCCTACCTACAATACTTACATGTATGATCAGATCTCGCCAGCAGGTTATCTTGATAGATCGAGTGGTTCGGGATCAACGACAGGGTTTGTTGAATGTTGACACTTGATGTCGGAACTCGGAGGTGTTAGCTTCGTACGTAAAATGTGAAATGTCTACTTTTTTTTTCACCCCCGGGAGAAGGTGGGTCGAAAAACCCCTGCCCCACTCAGATTCGAGTCTCGAAGACCAGACGCCGCGAAGCGGAGACTGGCCTTGGGGGTAGGCACCCAATCACGACAGGACCCCACTGAGTCAAGGGCTGCTGATCAAGGGTAGTGTGGGAGTTTAACCCACTAAAAAGACCCGTTTATATCGTGTCCCGGCGCTTACCAAGGAAGGTAAACCCTACCCGTGAGGGCGTCGGCCCGTTCGAGAGAGAGAGTGAGACGGAGCTAGGCCTTTCTGACGTAATACATCCATCCTAACGTGTGACAAGCGTAGAATATACGTGGCAATGTCGGGGAGGGCGCGGGTCCAAAGGTCTAGGAGCATTGCTCCGGATAGTTCACTAGGCACGCGGTCGTGTGGGAGCTGATCATGAAGCCCCCGCCGAAGAGGAGGGTCGAAAGCCGGGCAGAGGAGGGGGCCACACGGTGGAGCAGGCTGGTGGTGTGAGGGCCGATCGCTGTCCACAACGCATCCCTCAGGTCCTTCCAGCGCGGGCAGTCAATGAGCAGGTGTTCAACGGTTTCGGAGACGGGTTGGTCGCATAGCGGGCAATGTTCCTTATGGTGGGGGGGAAGGGTGGAGATGGTGGAGAGAATGGAGAATGGATGGTGGAGAAATGTCTACTAATGTGGATCAGTTTCGCAGAATGTAATGGATTGGTAACGGGTTAACAAGGGCCTCCACGTACCGTTGTCCGTTTATCATGAGTCGGGACCGGTTTTTAAAATACATTGTGTGCGTTGGGTCTACATTATTATCACGTAAAATATGAATTGATACTCGTATGAATACGTAAAGTACAAATCTGGCCTTAACTTCGGTGTGTAAAGATGGCAGGACAGTTCTCTATTCAGTCTCTCTGCAGTGGTATCGCCTCCTCGAATCTCGATTTAACGAGTAAGGAAACAGTATGGAGTGGTAGCGATGGTGTACAGGTACGGCCTCTCCGTCCGAGACCGCGATGTAAGGATATTACGGTGTATGTATTAGAGAGAGAGAGAGATTAAAGCCTGTGTACAAGGGACATCAAGGTTGTACAAGGGACATCCAGGTGTATCATGTATTACTTTTACAGTCCGAGTACCAATTACAGCCCGTCATACGTGTACAAGTACATTGTAAACTCGCACGACACGAGTACAGTCAGGTACTCGTACAGTTAGTGTACACTCTCCTCTCTAGAGAGAGTACGCGTCGATCTCCGTGGCGCTTGCACCTGGGCGCTCGCTATAGGGTACGTACTGCGTACTTACAACAGCGTACATGTAACACACAGGCGGCCGTGACTGCGATGTTCAACTGCGACATGGCGCTCTGCCGGCACATGTGCATGCTCGTTCACCACAAGCTGCTGCGATCTTCAGCGCGACGACGGCGGGAGAAACGCTGATGTCTCTGGGTATATAACTGTGGGATCCGGAGCTGTGGACAAGCAAGACAAGCATAGTTGCTGTTGGTGTCTACTCTGCAGTCCGACCGTTTTTGCTTAACTGAGTTTGCCGCGCAATTGCCAAGCCCGCTAGCTCTCGGGCCTCAACACCTCGAGCCTCAACACCTCCCGGTCCTGTATTAAGCACATCATGAGACTCACTCATGCGGCCGGCCTCGCGGCCATGCTGGTCTTGGCAGCTGTCGTGTCGATCGATGGCCATGCCTACCTTTCTGTTCCAGTCGGACGGCAGCTCTACTTCGGGCAGGAGCCGCAATCCTGGAACGTCCCCGGGACGCTTTGCGGCCGGTTAGGCAACTCAGTCATGGACGGCCGAGTGATGCCAGCTCAGGACCGCGAGACGTACGTCGAAGGCCAGGAGATCACAATCGAGACGACCTCTACCGCTTTCCATAAGGGCTATGTCGTCGCCAGGCTGTGCCCAAATGGCGACAACCCCACGGAGGAGTGCTTTGCACAGCACGTGTTGGAGTGGAACTCGAACATATCGACTTCTTCAACTCCGCACACCCTGAGCGGTTGTCGCTGCATGATCGTTGCAACGATAGGACCACCTGGAGGAAAGAGAACGGCGACAAGGTAGACTGCTGGGCCGAGCCCCCCGTGGACCTCTCCTACAACACACGTGGTGGCTACTTGACCATCCATAGGATCTCCGAGTCGGGCCTGAAGCTGCCCGAGGGCGTGGCTTGCGAGCACTGCGTCCTGCAGTGGGTGTACTATACTGACGTCGGCACTGGCGAGAAGTTTTGGAACTGTGCGGACATTCGGATTGTGCCTTCCGACGGATCCAGCCCTGCACCCACCCCTGCGCCGACCGCTGCACCCACGACGGCGCCAGGTGGGCCCACCCCCGGACCAACCCCGGTGCCGACCGCTGTGCCAACGAGGACACCAGAGCCATCTGTGTGCAACGACGAGGGCACCAGCTGGAAGGATTGCGTCCTGCAATCCTCAGGGCCTTGCAGAAACATGAACGGCATCGGCGCCCCGCGGGGCTACTGTTTCCGCGCCCGTGCTGACGGTTCCTGCTGGCCCGACACAGAGGCATGCCCTGTCAACCCAGGTCCGAGCCCAGTGACACCGGCACCCACAACTGCGCCATCCCCTGCACCAACCATGGCACCGACACCACCAACCGCAGCGGACAACTGCTGGACACACCTCTGGAGGTGGCCTGATAAGCTGTGCATCCCTAAGGACTGCACATGCCTGGGTAGCTGGGGGACATGGCAGACGTACGATGAGTGCTGCAGCGCTTTCCCGGACGGTGAATGCGGCAGGCAACGCAGGAGGCGCAAGATGCTCAGCGCGGAGCCGGAGATGTAAGCGGGTCTCCAAACATGTCCGAGCATACACAGGGCTGGGAAAGCCATGGGGTATCTCGTTATCACAATCAATCTTGGGTCGCTTGAGACAGCCGCTTCCGCATTTCTCGTACATATATGCCATATCATGTTGTCCTCAAAGCTGTAATTCATCACAATTTTGCCTACATATGCACACCAATTACAGGTCTCTACTTACTGCCATGTAGCACAAGATGTGTTCAGCCAGCTGACCCCAGGCATCTGTGCCGCAACGTGTGCAGGCATCCCTGAGTTGCAGTGACTTCTAGTTTCGGCTTGGTCGCTGCAGCAATCCCAAAGGCCGCCGTGCGGGAACTGTTATCGCTCGACAACAGCTTTGGTCGACAGCAATTAGATGTCACTGCCATCTAGTGATCACACAAAGCAGTCAGAGGCCAACCACCACGCCTACGTTCGCCTACGTCTTTGTGAGTCTCTCGTTATCTAATTCTCACGCCCTCATGTTGCCTCCCGGGTGAATCTTTCCCACCGCGTCGGTCACAGGATTTGTTTTCTCAGTGGGAAGGGATTTTCTTTACTCTGCTGTGGCAGCCCTTTCTGTCT
>NW_027449541.1:0-29575 GCF_964194025.1 Convolutriloba macropyga | reverse complement strand
TATTACAAAATTTTGTAATGTCAAAACCACACACGTGAAAACATGAAAAATTGGTTGAAAACACACGAAAAATTGCATGAATATTACATGATTTATCGTGTGAATCACAGCAAAAATCCTGAGGTTAAGCCCAAGAGAATCGTGTAAATTTACACTATTTCTCGAGTGAATCTACCTTTCATCGTGTGATTCTTTTTACGCGAGAAATCGGGTAAAAATACACGATTTTCAGGCCAACTTCACATGATTTCTCATGTAATGTTTTTTTTTCGATTCAGCAACCGAAAAACGGCTTACAAATCACTAGAAATGAGAGACAGTGATTCACATTAAATACAGATTAAGGTATAATATTAATATAATCTCTCACACACATCACTGCAACATATTATTTAACTAAAATTCAAATAAAATAACAAAAAACTCCTCGCAACCATTCATTCGAAAGTTGTAACAAATTTTGTGAAACTGAAAAGATCTGAAAAACTAAGCAAACAATTAGAAAAACTTGATTCAGAAATAACTCAAAGAATTTTATAAATCAATTCTTGCTGCAATAGCAAATACTGAATAACTTACACATTAAAAAAAACAACTAACGCCGGAAAATTGCTCTCTCGTGACAGGCGGCGCAATTTAATTCAGGGGCTGTAGCCTCGATAATTTTTTCTTCATGGGTGCGAAAACATCAGCCGATAAGATTCTGACCTCAACCTCTTGTGTGCGATTCCGTCACATCAACGGAGGTATTGACCACTCAGCTATCAGGGACTTGTCATCAAATCTCTAACAATCGGTTTTTGGTTGCACAACAAACTTTATTTAGGTAGTGAGAGCAATTGAAATCACTAAAAACTCAAGATGAAATTCGTGAAAAAGTCCATTCAGAAGTTGAGGATTATTCCAGAAGAAAAGCGCAAAACGGCCAAGCAAAAAATTTTTATCAAAACAACACACACGTTTACAACAGTTGCTTCTCATTTGAGAGCAATTAATAACTCTGTACAGCCAGATCAATACTACAGATTTCTAAGACAGTGACTCTATTCATGACAAAAATGAAATCAGCTCACTTTGGGACTGTTTTAGCATTTTGCCAACAACACTGGCAATATTTTGTCTTAAAATTAAATACAACGTCATTGCTATTCACGATGAAAAATCTATACAATGAACGTGGACAAATGTAACGGAAATCACGCATTTGGTCGCTTGGTTTCGAGATTAAAATATACATTGTCCACAATTTTGAGCTTTTATTTAGCTTAAAATCTAACGACTCAAACTGAATTAGTAATTACTTAGACCCAATTCGGAAAACTATTGTGCTGTTGTACGAGTAGCTGCAAAACTGATATTTGTCCTCCTAATTGACGATTAGTTCGCAGAGGGACATTTCGCGTAGTTGAACACTAAATGATTTTTTTTCCGTATAACTGTTTTGTTGTTACACATCGGGGTTACTAACCGTTGACAACAGTGGTGGAGTGAACAAGTATGACGAGCGTTGAGGACAAATGTGACGAAAACTTGTCACGGTTGTCAATACTTGATCAACAATGTCCACGCGCGCTTGACTCTCATCTTAGTTTTAGGTCGCGAAAAAAAGTGCCAAACTCGAGTAAATTTACTCGAGCAAATGCAGTTTTGCCACGTAATGCGAAATTATGCTTCTGAAGGAAAGTATCCAGTCGAAGGCATTAAGTGTGGCTTTAAGCAACTGTTGCAATCACAACAAAAGTTGACTAAAACAGTTCCACACGGTTTGATATCGCTTTCCAGAAGTTAATCAACAACTTGGCTTCACCTGGAGGTTTGATCTTTAAGGGATTGCCAAAACAACTATAATCTCAGTGTGCTAGGATGTTTTTCCATCGTTCTCCTTCTTTCTGTAGCACGTTATTATGGGACGGACGTCGAAAATCAAATGCCAATGAAAGGCTTTTTTATAAAGGTTTTTTGTTTGTAAAGGCTTCTTTTGGTAATCATTTTTTGGGGAGAAAAACTCATTTTAGCTCAAAAATTGGAGTCTTTTTGTCAAGTAAACTGCAAAGATTCAGGCATTTTTCAAATTTTGTTTTCAATGTTGATGATTCATTTTATTTATTACCATTTTTTTGACAATAGTACTTTGCTGAGCGATTAAGCTCTTCGTTTAATTCTTTTATTAAATTCTTGAGAAAGACTCTATACTTGCAACTTTTTTGAGATCACAAACCAAGCAGCTAATTAAATGTTGTTCTCGACCAAGTTCTTTAATAAAATTTTCCACGTCCGTTTGTTCTGAATCATAAACTGCTTGTTCCATACCTAATTTACAGCTTCGCATGAGTTAATACGGAAATACTGTAAGCAAAACTGGTCATTAACACTGTATATTGCATCATCAATTACATAACACTGCCGACTGTTACATCATCAGTTACATAACACTGCCGACTGTTACGTCAGCTACCCAAGAAGACTTTGCTATTACCTCAAATCTGTCTGATAGCAGGTATTATTATAGGAGAGTTGACGTACGTTTCAGTAACAATTTAGTTTCTTTCTATAGAACAGCTATATGAATGCATAGTGGAGTCAGTGTTGACTTCCAACAAAAGGATTTATAAACTTATTTTATTTAATAAATAAATATTGAAATACTCAAACCTGATTGATTGAAATTATGGAAATACCTTTCCCTTAAATGTTTATTTGTTATTCCCAGAGACAACAAGACAACTCTACCCTTTAGTCGGTACCAGTCAGACCTGATATAATAATAAAGTATATTTCTCTCTCTCTACTCCGCTCTTGTTTTGTATTGAGATATACGTTAGACTTTAGCATTGCGGCCGGTGCACTGTCTGCTGAAGCTCAGATAGAAGAGTAACAGACTAGAGGAATAGAACTTTAGTTAGTCAGGTAAGCCTTAAGATATACTATATTCTTGAGACTCCATAAGACAGAGTTAGAGTAACCTCCCTAGGTAACCCTACCTCAGCACACGTCTTATCTGGTGCGACCAGTGCCGGACTAATTTTGAAATAACGAACAATTATTTTTTATTATCCGTAACGGAAAAATCAACAATTAAAACAGAATAACCTCTAAATTAAGAACACTACAGAAATAACAATGGCCAGTAATTACCATCAACAACTAGATGATAACAATTATAACAATTACTTAATACCATTTACAATCTCTGATGATTGTCCTTTCGAAAATCGCGAAACAATACACAAAATATTAATAAATTTGAAGAATAACTTCTTCAAAGAAACAAAACATATACAACAAATAAGTATCCATAGAAATCATTTAGCTCATTATCTTCCAGTAATACTACTAGGAAGAGACCAACTAAATAAAAACTATATATTTTCATTAACAAACGAAAACAAACAAAAACGAATATACTATAATTTCCAAAACGACATAACGTTACCAGACATGTTAAAAACATTTTTAAAACGACACGAAGAATCCCAAGATCGAACAAAAATAACAGCGATACCGACTTCAACATACGAAGTATTACGAAATACATCTGAGTATCTAAATGAACATCAAAAACCGATACACTCAGTTAACGATAAACTTCGAAACGATATAACAAATTATAACAATTGGTTAACAAGGATTATTGAATTAAAAACAGAACTGAAATCAGCTACCTTAGATGTAGTACAAATAATTTCTGAGTTCACATTCTTATTCTGGTTAGATAATTTTGAACATATTAACGAAAAAAGAAAAGAATTTGGAATAGCATTCAGAACAGAAATTGAAAAACTCAATGAGGAACTAAAACAACTTTGGAACAGTGAGTATTATTCACCGTATTTTGAAAGCACATTAAAAGTATGCTCAGATAGCATAAATTACATACAAGGTTTAGAAAATTATATACAAATATTGGATCAGGGACAAATGGGTTCTACCACATTTAACCTATCGAAAACAGTAACAACAACTTCGACACCGAAAGATATTCAAATGAATACAAATCTTCAAACAAAACAAAAATCAACAATTAAACCAGATAAACTGCTAACATCAAATTTATTTGGACATCAACAAACAATTACAGATGAAACATTTATTTCGGATTCCGAAGAAAGAGAAAAAGAAATAGGATTTCACAATTGGATACCAAATACAGTGAACCAAAGAGTACGAAAGAAAACTCAATTGACAGAAAATAACAACTATAGAAATAATAATTAAATAAATACTCTAACGGATAATAACGACCTAAATTGGGAACAAGAAGCACAAAACTATAATAACTTAAAAAACGAAATAACAGAACAAGTAACAAACCATACAAATAAATTAATAGATAATATAGAAAATAGATTTCGACAAATAAATGATAACATGGAAAGAAAACAAAATGAGGCATTACAGTTTATGTTTGACAAACTAGAAAAAACTATAAATGACATGAACACACAAAACAACAGACCCTTAGAAAATAGAAACACAGAGAATAACTATTTAACAAATCATAGACACGAAACTAGAACAAGAGTATCAAATTCACAAACTACTAATTCTAATACAACGGAAGAAAGAGAAACAACAGTTACAGAACCTCCACTCCCATTTTATAAGCAATTGACATCAATGAGCATAAACGAAGAACCATTAATTGAACAAAACATAAGTAGCGGGTCAGTACCAACAACAATAAGACCATTCGATGGCACAGATCCAGCATATACTGTCGAAGAATATTTGAACAGTATAGTCGCAGCGATGATATTTAGCAGTGGCATAGAACCAGTTAACAAACCAGGTCACCATCAATGGAAAGTAAAACGAGCAGCCTTAATATTACATACATTACAAGGCCCAGCCCAAAAATGGTATTCAACTCTACCGAGTGAAACAAAATTAGATTGGGAAATATTCTGTAAAGAATTCTCAGACAAGTTCGATTCAGAAAAATCAAAACAACAAGCAAAAATAGTATTACAACAATTACAAAAACATACTAACGAGTCACTACGCTCACTTGCACTAAGAATAGAAACACTTGTCAAAACAGCATATTCATTATATACAGAAGATTATCGAAACAGCGTAATGATCCAAACATTTATTAGGTGTTTGGATAACGAATTAAAAACAGCAGCACTGAAAAAACACGCAAACCATAAACAAACACCGAGAGAACCAGAAATGACATTCAAAAACTTAGTAGACAAAATAGACCAAATGGATTTGACAAGAACAATAACAAACAATCACAAACGATTATATGAAGTTAATCAAACAACAAATAGTATTCATGACGATCTTAAACAAATGAATATAGCATGTAACAATATAAACGATTTAAACCAAAACGATTTAGAACAGTTTGAAGGAACAATTTGTAATGTCCTTAATGGAATTAACAATACTTATGACAGAAAAAACTTTAAAGGACGACCAAAATTTGCATTATTTTGTAGTTACTGTAGCTCTCATGGGCATACAAAAGGCAGATGCTTTAAACGACCAAGAAGAGAAAGCATACCAAGACCAAAAGAAAAATCCTTTTACGGTCATATGAGAAACAACCAAAACTTACCAAATCGGAGAATTGACTCAAATAATGTTAATGGACGTCAATTACCATCGACGTCACCAGTCTATAACAGTTCTAGAAGCAGAACAACATATAGACCACAATCACGAAATAACTACAGTACACCGAATGATCAACGAAACAAAAACTCTAACAATTATAACAACCGAAATTTAAGTTACAATAGAAATAACTATAACAGAAGCAGAACAAACAGCTACAACAGAAGCAATGATTATAACAGTCGAAACAACAGTAGGTCGAATTCAAGATATAACAGTCAAACAAGACCACAATCACCATATAATAACAATAATAACAGAAATAACAATTATAATAATAATTATGATAGACAGAGGTACAATAGTAGAGATTCAAGTAGAAGAGATAACTACAGAAATAGATCAATCAGCGATAGTAGACATAATTCAAACAACTATCGCACAAATACTAATAGTAACAATGCTAGAAAAGACAGACGAAATTCATCAAATAGAGAATACAATAACAGAAATAGATCACAAGATCGCAGATCGAATGGACATAAATATAACAATAATAACAACAAAAATAGAATAAATAGCATAGAAGCTGAGAGACAAAACGAAGATCCAACAGGCATAGATGAATACGAATACGCATCAGATTCATCGAATGAAGAACAGGAAATACTTGATAAATTCTACAATGCAAACGAAGAAACATGTAACAACATAGTGAATGCATTAGAAAACAACCCGACATGGATTCTACCAATGTATCAATGTAATAAATTTGAACAAGATTTCACAAAACAAAAACCAATACTAGAAATCGATTTCCTACTTGATTCTGGAGCAACATTAAATCTCATAAATGAAGACACTTGGAACGAGATACAATATAACAACCCAGAAATACATCTGGAAAGAGCAAACAAAACATTAACAGCAGCAAATAATACTACTATAGAAACACTTGGAACTATAACATTAAATCTTACAACAGATAGAGTATCAAACAACAGAAACAAACTACAACACAATTTCAATATTCATTTCTACATAACAAAATGTAACCACAATATTCTAGGAACTCCATTTTTCAAGGAGTACATAGAAACAATAAACGTGAACACAAACAAACTAACAATAAACACTAGCACAATTCTAGATAATGATATAACATTTTTTATGAACAGTACAAAAGGATACCCATATTATTCTAGACTTTACCCAATTTTCAACAAAGAAACGATCTATCTAGATAGAGAACAAAATAAATGCATAACATTTCCAATACCAATATTTAAACAAATGGAAAATTCAAACGGAAAGAAACTTTACAGTTCCAAACACTATTTTGAACCGATAAACAAATATCAAAACATATCATTCACCGATATTAAAGATCTTACATCAGAAACCGAACATTTTATAGACATATTCCTAATAAACAAACAACAACATAAAATAACAATAAATGAAGGCCTAATTGGTTTCATGTATCAAAACATTACATTCATAAAACAAAACGAAGAGATGTACCAAACCAATTCAATAGACTTCTTTACAGCGTTATATTTTCTTACTTACGAAAACGAGAATGATATCAATGAGATATTAAACATACAACAAAACGAAACAATTGAACAAGTAGCAACATTCGAACGAAAACCGAACTTCAAATGTAAATTTAACATCCACAAATATACAGAATCCGAAAAAGAATTCATTCAAATGTTTGATTTTCAACACTCATATCTAACACAAGATGAATTTGAAAAAGTAGTAAAAATTATACTAGACTACAAACAAGTCTACGCAACAACAAAATTTGATGTGGGAAAAACAAAAGTCAAACTGAACCTCCCTATAAAGAAAGATGCAATCTTCAAAAAACAACGAATAAGTAAAGTACCGATACATTTACGAGAAAGAATACAAAAATTACTCGATGTTTTGAAAAAATACGATATAATTGCACCAGTCAACAAAGAACAATTATCAACAGGAAATACATTCACAAATCCAGTAATAATATTACGAAAAGGGGAATCACTGAAGATAGCACTAGACGCGAGATACTTAAACAGTATGATTGACGAATCAAAATGTAATTGGCCGATCGAACCAGTTGACGTGGCACTAACACGCATAAATGGAACAATATTTACAACAGCAGATCTAAATAGCGCCTACAACCAAATACCTCTTGATGAAGAATCTATGAGATACACACACTTCACAATAGGCAATGAACAATATTGCTTCAAACGTTTATTTTACGGAATATCTATTGGACCAGCAGCTTTTGCTTCAATACTAACACATTTTCTCTATCCTTTAATACGAAAAGGAACAGTAATTACATACGTAGACGATATTTTCATTCAAACAAACTCATACGAACTCATGTACGAAACACTTATTGAATACCACAAAGTATTGTTAAAAGAAAACTTAAAAGCAGCACCCGATAAAACATACTTCATGTTAAAGAAAGTTAAATTTCTTGGACACATAATTGAAAATAAAACAATAAAACCCCTCAGTTCACGAATAGACGGTTTTCAAAAAATTGAACCTCCAAAAAGTATGAAAGCCTTACAGAGATATTTAGGAACAATAAACTTCCTTGCCAAATATGTTTATGGCATGCAGCCAATACTTCAACCATTTTATACTCTTTTACACAAAGAAACAGATTTCAAATGGACAAAAGAACATCAGCAGATTTTCGAACAAATGAAAAAGACAATAACACATAACTTAGAATTAACAATGCCAGATACTACACAGCCATTCTACATTATAACAGACGCATCGAATACAGGAATTGGAGCAGCATTACTCCAACAACACCCTACTGAAAAGAAAATGAAACTAATATCAGCAAATTCTCGATTGTTCACACCTATCGAAATGCGACTCTCTACACTAATAAGAGAATGCTCTGCAATAATTTTTGCATTAACAGAATATGAATTCCTACTAACAGGGTCGAAGCATCCTATTGTACTATTTACAGATCATAAACCGATCATCTACCTATTTACACAGAAAAATAAACCAAATCACAGAGTTTACAGATTCCAGTTAATACTGATGAAATTCCCAAACTTACACATAATCTGGACAGAAGGAAAAAACCTAGCACTCCCAGACCTGTTAAGCAGAACAATAGACGAAGAACATTTTACAAAAACAAGAGATATAACAGTAGAATTACCAGAAAATATTAAATTCTTCTTTGCAAAAACACCGTTTACAAATAACCTCGAATGCAAATACAGCGTTTGCAATAATCCGAATGATGAGAATACAGACCGAACACATTACCCAGTATTAGCAAACATACATAATAACTACTTTGAGATTAACATAGATAAAAATACATATAATCCGATCTCATACGAGAAATACAATACAGAAACAAAAACAAACCTAATACCAAAATACAAACCAAAAATAAGAGATTGGCAATCACCAACAATAGAAAAAGACGATCTTATTATTAACACGAACCAAAAAGGACCGTACACAATTCATCACGACGATGATTACCTCAGACTGATTAATGTTATAAAACAAAATTCAGAATACGAAAATGCAAAAATATCAGATATCTTCTATGACGAAAAAACGAAGGTAACAGAACAACTTATTAAAGAAACACAAATATTAGATCCTGTACTACACAGAGTGAAAATGTGGAAAAAACACAATAACAAACCACACTCAGTAACATTGGAGATCCGTGGCAACAAAGGATTATTTGCTTACTTTCGGAAATATAAATCAATAATAATTGACGAAACAACAGAATTAATAAAAATTATAATAAATGTTCACAAAAAGTCATTACAACGATTTTGCTTACCATTAACATTATTGCTATGCGTATTTTACGAAAATCATTGCATAGATCTCGTAGGTCACACAGGACTCGAAAATACAAAACGAAATATAATGGAAAAATTTTACTTCCCGAACCTCACAACATGGATAAAAATTCTTATTGCAGACTGTATCCCATGCCAAACAAACAAGGTATTCGCCAACACAAAAATAAAAAGTAAACAAGAACAATTAGCACCAACGAAAAAGTATTTTAATGAAATGATAATGATAGACACAAAAGGACCAATCTATCCTACATCAGAAGGAAACAACTATATATTCGTTATAGTTGACGCATTTTCTCACTATGTAACAATAATGTGTGCACCGAAAAATACAGCACACTATGCATTTACGGCATTATTCGAACATTGGTTCATGAAATTCGGACTACCCGATGAAATACGATCTGATAATGGATCAGAATACATCAATACAGAACTAACACACTTATGTAATTATTTCGAAATCAAATTTAAACCAAGTACAACATATGCACCTTGGACTAACGGTTTAGTAGAAGGAACCAATAGAATAATTGGACAATTTATAAGAACACTGCTGAACGAAAAATATAACAATTGGTCACGAAAAGCAAAATTTTTCCCTTATGCTTACAACACACAATATCAAACACGACTTGGAATGTCACCATACGAAGTTGTTTTTAATCAAAAACCAAGACAACCAACAAAGATTAAACTCGGAACAACAACAGATGAAATGGGCAACTGTAACCCATCAGATACAAGTGCATGTAACAAACAACCTACACATACACATTTAGAAAAACAATTTAATCACCCGAAAATTGCGAAATTACAAAAAGGAACATTCGCAAAATGGTTTTTAGACAAAGAAAAACACTATAATGATACATATCAAAGAATAACAAAGATTCTACAGAACAGAAAGAAACTAACAGACGAAATGAACATTCGATTTCGCACAGCGAAACCACTTGAAAAGAATACATTCGTATTACTTACAAATCAACAACAAATTGAAGGAGTATCGAAAAAACTACTACCACTGAAAACAGGACCATACATCATTATCGACAAACCAACAGATACAACCTACATCTTAAAAGATAATAATAAAGAACAAATAACAATACATAGAAATCACATTGTACCATACTACCCAAAAGAAAAACATATCAAATTAGAATTACAAAATTACTTATTAACAAACGAAATACCAACATTAAAGCAACCAAATTCACATACAGATGAAAATAAAATAAATAAAAATAATAACCATACAGAATCAAAACATACACACAAATACAACCTTCGCAAAAGAAAGGTCACAATGATAAAATAATAAACAATTAGAAACAACAATAATAATAATAAATAAATAATATGAAGATATATAATAATAAATACATATTATAAATCGTGATATAAGTATTAAGTATACAGTTCAACATGTAAGAATAAATATATTAACACATATTAATATGTATATCATCCAATTACACGCTTATAATAATATGCCTATAACTAACTATGACAACTTATAAGTTATTCTATTCAATGGACAGACATTGCAAAAGTTGTAACGAATATTAGAAAATATCAAAATGAAACCTGTATTTCTACTACACCTAACCCTATTAATTCACTAATGAAACGAACATTTCAACTAAAGATCTAGAATTCCAGTATTCCAACAAATTAAATATCCAGTATTTCTACGTAACACACATCCTAACCCTAACCCGTGTGTATTTTTCCGTATATGTTCCCCCGAATAAACAAAACGAAATGTATTTATGTTAACAAACGAACATTTCTATTAACAAACAAACATTTTTAACTAACAAAAGAACATTTCTATTAAAATTAGAACAAAAAATAATAAAACATCAAATACATATATAAAAACATCGAAAGGAATTAAAAACAAACATCAATATAAAATAAATGACACATGACGACTAAAAACCTTCACTCTTCTTCACAACTTTCACTCTTCTTCACATACAAACTTCCACTACAAACTTCTCCTTCATCAACAATTTCCTTCACTTCGTTCTTCAAATCTTCATCACAACTCTTCTCAAAATTGTCACAAATCTTCTTCCATCTCTTCAACAGCCATTCCATCACAACCATTTTCTCATCCATCGTGAATACACCAACAATAGTAACACAAAATAAATAAAACAAATAATCCAAATAACAAATCGTATAAAACATACTGATATTGATACTAGCCCCTGAACCTCTCACATTAAGTTTAACAAAAAGGTAAATTCTCATATAAACAATTCAAGCAAATAACAACAAAAACAAAAAACAAAAAGGTATTGATGTTCACAGGTTTAGAACTGGAATAGACGTTATTGTAGTTAAATTGAAGTAAAACAATAAACAATCAATCAAAATATCCAAAGTTCAAATCACAAATAAGTTCAAATAACAAAGTATAAAAATCCACGATTGATAAACTCACGGAATGAAATAGATATCTTGTAGAATTTGATAAATCAGAATAGTAAATACAAAATATAAAAATGGAAAATATATAAAACGCACATAACAGGATAACACAAAACACTAATATTAAAACAGGTAAAATACGAAATACAAAGAAACATAAATACTAAAATAAGGAGTTAAAACAAAATACAAAGGATAACATCTTCCGCACTCATTACTGATAATAACAAACAAAATATAAGAAAATGAGTAACTTCCTCTTTCCTCATCAAAGTAAAAATTAACGTGAAGTAATGACAACACAATCTGGAAGCATAACCATTATGTTGAATTCATCTCCGTGTAACAATAAATCCGTAGTAACAAATACACATGTAAACGTTCCAGACAGTAACAATCCACGATGAAATAACGCCTCATCTAAAACACAGATTCAGACATTAAACAACAACATTTAGTTCAGATTTGAACTAGATTAAAACAATTTAGTTCAACTTTGAATATCATTCGGTCAGACGACCTTCGGCTAAATAGACATGACATTAACAAAACTGTACGTCATCAAATAACCTACGTCATTAACAAAAACGGACGTTAAAAATACGGATGTTAGTAAAACTAACGTAATTAGTAGCATTTGTAAAATGCCAACCTCATTAGGATCATCACTACAGAAATACATCGATTACTACAGATATGTAGAGAGATCATTAACAGAAGAAAATAGGCACAAAGTGATATGTTCATTACGGACATAAGAGACTTGAAACATAGTGATGGGACAAACGACTCCCATGCAGACACAATCAGTAACAAATTAGAAAATGTCAACCCAATTAACATTTACAACCATTACAAAATGGTAATTACGAAATGGATCTGACACAGATCAAAGAAAATACTGAAGTAGACACTTCAGTACTAATCACTACCAAAACCTAACGTCATACCATCCCCAACTTGCACCATCCAATTAGACTATCTTACGAAATTGACATCTCACTAACATAAAAGCAAATTAGAAGACCAAGAAGTTGGCACCAACTAGATGGCACCGACTATAATGGCACCATCAATAATCATCAACTTGAAAGCTAATTGCTAGAAAAGAAGTAACAATTTAGCAAATAACAAAATGGCAAATAAATGGCACCAACTTGATGGCACCAACAAATTATTAAAGAGACCCTTAAACTTACCAATATCGCAACCAAAGATACTAATTACCAACTAACATAATCATAAACACCAACTAATTATAAGAAGAAAGAATGGTAACAACAAAGCTAAAAGAATCTAAGAAAGTACTCAAAAATCGAAAAAAGACCTATCCAAAAGCTAACAAGACCCAGTAATTGGCAACTCAAGAACCAAAAACGAAAAACGGAAGATATGCAAATGTCACAAACATTGTAGAGAACAAGAAACAAGAAAGTTAGAATCACAATTCCAATTTTGTCTTGCACAAACAACTTCTCTCCGAAAATTGAAAAATTCTCTAAAAATCAGCTAAGCTGATAACTTTAAAAAATTCTCATACAATTCAACCCAGTTGACGAATAACTCTAATTTCAATCACAGTTTCAGTAAAAATCTTTGAAAATATTCTCACAGATTCCCTTTTTATAAATTCTTCAAAAATTTTCTCAATCATTTATAAACCTTTCCTCAATCATCTCTCTGTAAACTAAAACTTCAATAACTATTCCCAGTGAAAGAATATCAACATCTTTCACATTTTTATCAACCATTCACAACACAGTTCTACAATCACAGGTAAACTGAACTACCTTAATTTTATATCAGAAAGATTGATACATCATTACAACTATCATTGTAATGAAACTCCACCTATGTTGTCAGTATCAGAATTTCTAAATTCTCTTAACAAAAACCAACTTGTAATAAAAATTGCAATACAAACAGACGAGTTTACAGATATTGAATACCCAACTGGTAGTCATCTACATTTTGACGACGATTACGTTGTACTAACAAACTGCAAAGTTTCACCAAAAAACTACCTCTTCCTCTTTGAAGGTGTAACAAAAACAAAACAAGAAATAAAACTCTTTTGGGGAGAACACCATTTTGATATACTTAAGTATACGTTACCTTGATCTGAAACAGTAACAGAATTCGAAACATTAAAACAACAGATAACCCAAACACAGTGTGTTGATTTAAATCAACTAAAAACAGTTTTTATCGCAGTCTGTAGGAAAGAAGCTACATGCCTCGTTGATGACAGAACAAAGAAATAACATGATACCTCTCATTGTTATAATATTATACAAATAAAAGTAACAGAAATTTGATAGTGCGGCACCGTTTAGTGTCAGTTACAATAGTAAATAACTGTCACTATTCAGTGTAGCATTGTATCTGATTTACACAGTGAACAAACAGTGAACAAACTAATATAAGTTTCAACCATTGATTTCACAGAGGCACTAGTTGCAATATATATATTATTATCTAAAGTACTATTTTTCTTAACAATCTTCTTAATACCGTGTATAATAGTTGTTTCAACATACCTAGCAGTGGTAACCATTACTGAAGTTATACGTAACCGTAGAGTTATATATGCTAGCCCACCAGTTCAATAAATTATACACAACATCACACACAAGAACATCACACCACCTAACTCACACCACCTTATGCAGGACTTACACTCAGACATATTTCACATTTGTAAATCAAATATTGATATTATTGAACTTGAAATATTTAAATTCATCAAAATATCACTAATAATATACTTTTTCATACGAATGTGTTTAAGTTTAGCAGAATATTTTTTTAACCCATAAAAATTGATCCACTTCCAGATATAGAAGAATCTATCTATTACACATTACATTCACAAAGATTCTACCTACAAATAGGATTTCCCGAAAACTCACCGTTATACGGTACTGTCATTATTTACCAACTACAGTTACATATTGCAAATAGAGAAATTTGGATATCAAACCTAGGAGCACAAACACATACACCAGAACAAGAATTTATACCAGTACTAATATTAGCACCACCATATATACACATACCACAACACGGACCTGAGACCGGCGCATAAAAGCATAAAACAGCAAAAATTGCGTCGTCTAGTAATAATAACAGTAACAATAACTCCGAAAGACCACACCATAACGAAGTTACAGACCTAACAAATATACCCACCTCACCAGAAAATGAAGATACTGTAAGTATAGATACTGAAAATCCCTACACAGTACGACGAGAACGGCCGGATAGACGAGAACTTCTTAGAGCAAGACGTAGATCATCTCTATCCTTCCCCACACAAGAATCTACACTAGTTTCTTACGGTTCAACAGACATAGAATCTAATATCATTAGACCAATAGAAACAATAAATTCAGAACCACCAAGTAGAACGGGCACACCCACACTACACAATTTTAGTATAAGCTCACCAAGCGAACGCTCAAGTGTAAACACAGATCATACACCAACACCTTCTGAATTACGAGCAAACCCTTTCCTACCCCCAACGTTTCAACAAAGACAAAATTTTAACTTTGTACAAGAACATTTCCGTGTACAACCATTACAATCACCCAACAGTTCACTTTGGTCAGCAACATCCCCCCAATCAGCTAGTACAAGCACAACACCATTACGAACAAACCAGACATCATCCAACACATCTATAAATATACCCAGAGTTGACATCCCGAACTCCCTACAACCACCTAGAAACACAGCGCTATCTCCAGCATCATTCATACCCGAAATTAGATTACCATCAAGCCATCCCGGAAGAACTAGATCAACCCCCATACTCAATCCTAACCCCCCAACCAAGAGCAGAACCAATGAACATACCTATTTATTCCCATTAGACCATAAAACTTGGAGCCCACCTCCTCCTTTATACGGACCTACAAATCTTGGAGATACACTTACAAATTGGGCAAGAAATAGACTTATTAACACACTCAATCTCACAGCACGACAACGCAATACAGCACTAGAGGTTCTAGCAACACCATCTCTCGAATTGAAATTTAACACTACAATCAAATATAACACTATATTTAACCACCCATTTCATGCAACAACACCTTCAATTGTAACAACCACAACACCAGCACCCTTCATTTGTATAGACTTCGTATATAAATTTGACAGATATACAAAACAAACACTTGGATTCGCCACATTCTATAATCCACATACAGGTTTGACATACACATGTCGCTTCAACTAAAAGCAATTATATGTATATTATTATTATTAATATTCTATATATGTATGAAAATAGAAACAAAACTTCAACTTGAACAAAGACTTAAAGATAACGCAAAACACAGAATAAAAGACCTAATTAACGAGCGAATGAATATACACATTGAACAACTTAAACAGAAAAATAGAACACGAAATGGAACAAACACCTTCACAAACAAGTTTAAACATATTAATAAATATAAACATTATATTAATATCGACAATATAACAAATATAAACGATACAGATTATGAAGCAATGTGGGAAACAGCTATAGACCAATGGACAAGAAACTGGAATTTCTACACAGAAAGACTAACAGATAACATTCTAAATAAATTTAACTTGAATACCAAACGACAGAAACGACAAACAAATATAGACTTTATTGAATTAACAGGACAGAACATTAATGGTTCCGCAACAGGACCACAGGATATATTCATAGAGCATTACGACTGTGATGCAGAAGAAATCACAAACGTAAAATACTACGAACTAAATAAAATCAGCACATGTAAATTCAAACCACTAGATCTTGACATGACAAAGACAGAAGTACAACTTTTATCAAAAGCACAAGCAGTAGAAATTAAAGCATACGCAGTTGCAGGAACAATCAAAGAACGTGTAGAATGGTGTTCACAACACACCAACTACATAAGAGCAAATAGACCTAGCTATTACGTTTCCGACGCACAACGAACAAAAATATTAGATGCAGACGAAGTTCGTAACGAACTCGCTAGAATAAACTTACTAAAGAACACACAATACTACCTACAAGATACAATATATCATTCAACTTTATTGCAAATCCACCATTACAGAAAAAGATTGAAGATCTGCAAGGCAGAATACAATTCGATATGAACATTCCACTCGTACCACCATACGGACGAATTGTATACGATTACACAAACCCACTTTGGATACCTAGCGCAATTAAAAACGCACAGTCCAACTGTATGAAAGGACCACGTAAACAGAACAGAATAGACATCTTAGATTGGACACTCGAAATACGAGAAGTCTCACTAATATTATATTTAGATACCGAAGAAATATCATACATGGGAACAAAATTACCATGCGATCTCCGCAAGGGAGAATGTTTACCCACACCACTAACAAAAGCAACAATTGTGTGGGAACCACAGACACACTGTCAACTATTCGAACTAATACGATTTGACGCATATATGGTAAAATATCAAGATAGATATTGGATAGAAACAAATGCAGAATGGACCACAGTCCAACAACCAGACATCACAAAGAAAATAAAATTAAATCAAACAGACACAATAGCAACACGATTCGAAGTATACCCACTAGTCGAACGTGAATGCGGTTCACCACAACCACTACACAAAACAGAATACGACGACATATACATAATATATGAATACGGATTTGACATGCACACAGGACAAAAAGTAACAAAGAAAAAAGACAAATTTGACGATGAAAAATTTATTAAAATAAAACCAGAACAAATAATATCGGAACGTACACGATACGAAGACAAAGAAAACCAACAATACTATTATGGTTTTGTAAACGAAGAAACTCACCTTAATATGAAGATGGACCTATATATGAGTAACATTTATTCTAGAATTAGCTTACAAGCAATAGAATTCTATTCACAAATTTGCGAACAAACTCGAAACCTCAGACAATTAACATTGACTCAAGTACAAAAGAACACTCCACTCTTAGGATACATTCTTACTGGAGACAGATCCATTTTTGTGAAACAAGAAGGCGTAAACGTCATGAAAATGTATAAGTGTGCGAAGAAATCATCACCCCTTTATGTACCACAAACACGCGAATGTTACGATAAAATTCCTATTCTATACAAGAACAGAGTACAATATGTACACCAACTAACAAGACAGACATACTTATGGGCAAAAACAGTACCCTGTTCACACAGTAACTTTGATCAACTTATCTCAATAGACACTGAAGGAACAGCACGATATAGAGTAACACCCTACCCAGTAAAAGTAGAAACGATATTGAACACTATATCACCCGAGGAAATAGTTTTAGATAACATGTTTAGTAAAGCAAGTTTAATAGAAAGTGGCATTTATAGTAAAGAACAACTAATACAAGAACGTAAAAGAGATCTACTCCACGAATATATGAGAGATCGTGAAAAACCACTACAAGAAGCTACATCAGCAAATGCACAAAAATTATTAGAACTCGAACAACTTGGACTTTTACAAACATACAAAAATTATGAACAATCCTTAAAATGGTTAAAAGATCTTAACATAAATGGATATAACTTCCAAATAGATCAACCAAGCGTAAACTGGAAAGAAATTTTTGATGGAGAATGGCTCAAAGACCAAATATTATCAATATTTGGTTGGCCATGGTATATTCTCGAAAAGATGGCAATTATATACGCAATGATCAGTATGATATTATTTACAACTAATCTAGTAATTAAATTTTACAACGCATTTGCAATCCATAAAGCGATTGGTAAACAAGCAAGTATTACTAAAATACTACTAACAGGAATATTTGGTATATTCTCACAAACTTTAACACAGCTAGTTGCACAGATACAAGAAGATGACACTAGTCATGATAGCCATGATAGTGATAACAACTACTCACACTATACTAAACACAATAAACACAATAAAAATTGGAAACACACTTTCCGCCGTCATTCATCCGACGCTACTCATTTAACACGTAATGAAAACAACCCACCAGAACAAACATATATTGACACAAACTACAAACATTATAACACAACCATTCGTAGAACAGATCAAGGACTAGAATTGAGAACACTAGAATCACCACCTAAGAAACAAAAACCACCACTACCAGAACGGAAATACAAACAACCCGAACCATTAAAAATCGAGCCCTTGAAACAATAACTGAAAACAAAATGACTACCTTACCTCCACAACTCATTACCCCTCCACCAGCGTATCAATGTTTAGGAAATAACATACCAGTGAGTACAACACACAATTCACCCCCCCACGTGTCACCAACCCCAAGTGCACCCAATATACAACAAACTTCAACATTTCACGGAACATCATATGAACCACAATTAGGAATCAATAAGACAACACCGTATGGAATACCACAACCATCACAAATAAAAACTCAAAATAATCTCATCCCATCAGTGAAGCTTATAGAAATACAAAATCCACCACCAATTGATTTCACCCAATTGAAACTAGCAGCAAATAAAATGAATAACCGCAGCCATAGTTTAGACATATTGAACGATGACGATCAACCACACACGAATGAGGTCACATATTTCGACACTCATTCAGCAAATACATATGAAGTATAACCGTGAATCTTGCTAAGAACAACTAACACACTATTAGCTATTTTATTACTATCCAATTTTGTACGAAACTTAACACTTACCAAGTATGTCCAACGCCAAATAAGACAGTAACACTGAATTGTTGACAATAGTAACGATATTAGATAACAAACAAATTCGTAACAATAAAACACCTATAACATTGTAAATCAGTAACAATTTATACTATTGTATAGTAACACTCTTCAGTAATAACAAATGTAAATGAGTAACATATTAATTGCAATTTTAGCTAACCATTAATAATGGCACATAAGATGGACTTTGAGTACGAATCTGCATACAGAGCGGATTCGCCCCTCAGCTACGACGTTGAGGAGGGCGAACTCAGCTCTGGATCTGGACGTTCCTCACCAGGAACAGTTCGCGATAACGCCTCTACATGTAGTACACAAACTGACGATCGTATAACAACCATGCGAGTTGAGATCGATGGAGACACCAACGATCAACAGACACAGACCTCACTGCAACCAACGCCAAAAGAAATTGCACAAATGATCAAGGAAAAGGTAACTCATAAGCGATTAACAAGTAAAAATAACAATCAGGAAGCGTTTTCGAATAGAACACCGAACAATCCGAATGAACAAGGAACTAGTACACACGTACATAGTTATCAACATACTAGACCTAGTAACAATGGTAATAAAAACATACAAACGGTATACCAACCGAATACAGAGTTTCAATCGCCACCACTTCCTAACTATCCTCCACCAGTGCGACCACCCCCTCCTACAGATCGGGTATATGAACGAACAATATATAACAATCAACAGTTTACATCTAATAAATCTTTTATACAACCACATAATTTGAGATTTCCTTATGCGATAACACCACGAAGTAACAATCATAAATCATTCTTTCATCAATCAACGAACGAACAATCCCCAACAGCCACAGTGATGGAAACCATTTGGTTCCAGGATAACGATCCTAGATTATTAACAAACCCTCACAGCAGTAACTATAACCCCCTACTTAGTTACAGAAATTGGTCCAATATGCCATTTGACTCCCGCGATTATTGTTTTATAATGGTTCCATTACATAACTTAAAGGACCGCATATCGGAGTATTTTCCCCCACTACCCTCCGAAAATACAAATACTGTCAAACGCAGTACCAAAAACATGGGACGAGATAAACTACATCAAACATGCTACCCAGTACTTAAACAATTCTATAGTCTTACAGAACGATTTCTGTACGACTATGATTATGAGTTCAAACTGCCAACCGTATGCACATTTGACCTTCTCGTTGCAAAGGCATCCCAAGACCTTTCCGCTTACAGCGTTTTTGACCATCAAATTTTCCAGCTTAGTTTTAACTTTTTACATCCAACGGCTAAAGATGTACAGAACAATAACTACAGAGTTCACGAGACTAAACTTGTTCATAACCTCATTTATTACACATTTTTACGAGACAAAAATAAAAACACAACAAAAAGTTATATTCATATTAACGACCAACTTACGTCACCATACTTCCTGAATTACGGATATAAGTTAAAATGGGAATACACTGTAGGAACACTCCGAAACTTCGATCCCGTAAAGAACTATTATATATTTCAACCAAACGAATCTCCCGAACGGCCACTAATGGTACCTATTGAAGCACTCGAACCGTGTGAAGAGTATCACACGTACCATCTTGAAGGCAGCGTAACAAATAGAGCTGTCATAAATCGTATCCAATTCAATAACGAACGTAAAACTACAGACTTAGAAAAACAAATACGAAAATCGGTTAAAGCTTCTATCACGGAAGTCTCGCTGGACGAACTAACAAATCTAATCGCATTCTATTTGGCAAACGACGATCACTTCGTCAAAGAATATGAACAATATAATTCTCGAACGAATCATCCGAAACAAACTGAAAAGTTATAACAAGGAGCTATAACAAATATATATGTAACAACTTACCTCTATGTCGTAACACATAAATGTAAGGAATGTATTTAGTAACAATACATCCAACCATGGATGACTCAGTGCATATTTGTTTATTCTTTAACCTTTTTAGATAACCTTTCACTTTTAATATCCCCCATTTATACGACTAGTTATACCCTTTGGTATAACACTGAAAGTGAAATAAAATATGATAAATTCCAAAAAAAAAATACTTTTCTACTTTACCCCGAAATTAGTCATATGTATACATGTAAATATGCAAAGCCTTCCATAGCTAGATATATGCAATTTTGTAAATAGAATGGAAAAGACAATAAAAAGGAACACAATAGTTTTATGAGTAACACTAATACATGCAAAGAATAACACAATGTGTAAGCTGGACATGTCAAATTTTCAAAACACTTTACATATATATATATATATATTACTCATAACGAGTTAAGACATGATCATTTAATTTACAAACAAAACACATACTTTAGGGTAATATGTACATTTATACATGCAAACTTTAATTCATTGTACAAAAATGATTTTGTAACAACACATAACAAAATACATAGCACTTAGTATTACACTTGTACAAAACAGAATGAAAGAATTTCTCAAATATTTTGAAATTCGAAAATTTCACAATCCAAACTTAACACTCGAAATATGCAATGTAACAATTCTGACCAAAACAAATATGTACCTTAAACAAAATAATACATATGTATGTCAGCACATATAGACACATGTAACCCATTCGTAACAACTAACATCTTATTTGTAACAATTACTAAATGCTTTTTCCTCAAAAGGGAAAATTCGGTTATTGGATATAAGCGCGCGGACAGGCAACATTTTACATCATTTGAAATACCCGTTAATGGAAATCAAACAATTGTGAAATTGGGTCATACCCATTACAATCTTTAAAATACTAAGCACCTTTTAGGCATTATAACAAAATATACAGATACGAAAAGCGCAGTCATATAATTTGACGTTGTAGAAGTATAACAAAACCATTGTAAACAGACAGACATCAGAATGACTCTTGATCTCGAATAGATTCAAGAAGTAATACATGTTCATCTCAATTACAAAATCCAACATGGCCAAGAAAGCCACAAAAAGTCTACTACCCTCAATTTCTCCATGGAATTCCATAACAAAAAACATTCAAACACAGGAGTTAACCAGGAAATCTACGCGATTGAAATCAAACGATTTCTAAATATAGACGGAACAAAATACATTCTTTTTCTTTTTCCCACCGGAAGGGATACTACGTAATAACAAAGAACATTTACATAGAGAAAAATAATAAACACTTTAACAGCTAACACATACAAATCAGGTAAGTCAGGTAAGTCACTGGACAACAGGAGCACCACATCCATCAACACTGGAGCGGCACAGAAGGATCTTCATCCACTGGAAGTGTGGTGGTGGAATAGATACTTTTGTGGTTGTTGATGTTCATCCTTGCTACGTGGGCAACCTGTGTCCAGGGATCTATTATCTGAAAACCACGACTACAAGGCAACACCTTCAGACAAAAAAGAAGAAAAACCTTTCAGAGAGAATGAAGAGAAATTAATTTTAATATACAGTAAAGAAGACTTTCAAAAAACAAAAACTCTAAAACCCGGAAAGATGGAGTCAGTGTTGACTTCCAACAAAAGGATTTATAAACTTATTTTATTTAATAAATAAATATTGAAATACTCAACCCTGATTGGTTGAAATTATGGAAATACCTTTCCCTTAAATGTTTATTTGTTATTCCCAGAGACAACAAGACAACTCTACCCTTTAGTCGGTACCAGTCAGACCTGATATAATAATAAAGTATATTTCTCTCTCTCTACTCCGCTCTTGTTTTGTATTGAGATATACGTTAGACTTTAGCATTGCGGCCGGTGCACTGTCTGCTGAAGCTCAGATAGAAGAGTAACAGACTAGAGGAATAGAACTTTAGTTAGTCAGGTAAGCCTTAAGATATACTATATTCTTGAGACTCCATAAGACAGAGTTAGAGTAACCTCCCTAGGTAACCCTACCTCAGCACACGTCTTAATAGAAAAAACAGACGATCATCAGAAAATATCTGCGATAGCTTCGCAGACTTACAGCCTCAAAAACAATAAAAACGGAAAATATTTAAGTTATTTATTTTTTACTTTAATTGCCGAAATGTCATATTCAATAAAACTGCATATGTGTCAAAATCAATAATATGCAACGATTCTACTAGCTGCTCTTAAATAAACATTCAATTCGAGTGATATATACTCCCTTGACGTCATCTCCCTCAATTAACCTAAGTAAAAATGTTTGTGAAAAGAACGGAAGTCACTCCTGAGAGTGAGAGAAGTCACACATGGCCTATAACTTGCACTACTAAGAAGCAAAAAACATACCCGGCAGATAGCCGGAAAATAGCCACCGTTGATTCCAATAAGCATGATTGGGATTGAAAGAATGGAAAATATTGAAAAAAAAAAAGATTTTTGTACAAAAACATTTTTTAAATCCGATTCATTTTGATGGCATTTCGTAGTTGAACATAAAGTACTTCTGTTTCTGAGAGAGAGGCTACAGGGGCTACTATCAATACCAATAAGCATTAGAGATGGTAACTAAGACTTATAGGACCGACGTTCGAATAGCGGGCACCTAAAACTGGGCTTTATGGGTTTATCCCGTTTCTACTTCTGACTTCAGTTTTTTCATTCTGACTCTGTTCATTTTGAATTGCTTTGCTGAGCAACTGATGTTCAAATTCACTTTTAGCAGAATGAAAGAAACTAGCCTAGAGAAGTCAAAAAGATATCACGCAAAATGTTGAAAAAGCCGCAAAATGAGGTAAAGCGAAACATTTTTTATTCGACGAAGTAAAAAAACATAGCAGGACAAGTAACAATCGGTTTTGTTTGAACAACAAACTTTATTTTGGGAGTGAGAGCAATTGAAATCACTAAAAACTCAAGATGAAGTTCGCGAAAAAGTCAATTGAGAAGTTGAGGATTATTCTAGAAGAAAAGCGCAAAACGGTCAAGCAAAAAAATTTGCATCAAAACGACACACACGTTTACAACAGTTGCTTCTCATTAGAGAGCAATTAATAACTCTGTAGCGCCAGATGAATACTACAGAAATCTAAGACAGTGACTCTATTCATGGCAAAAAATGAAATCAGCTCGCTTTGGGACTGTTTCAGCCTTTTGCGAACAACACTGGCAATAGTTTGTCACAAAATTAAAAACAACGTCATTGCTATTCACGATGAAAAATCTATACAATGAACGTGGACGAATATGACGGAAATCACGCATTTCTTCGCTTGTATTCCAATTTGAATTATACGTTGTCCACAATTTTGATCTTCTATTTAGCTTAAAATCTATTGACCCAAACTGAATTAGTAATTACTTACAACCCAATTCGAAAAACTATTGTGCACTGTTGTACGAGTAGCTGCAAAACTGATAATTGTCCTCCTAATTGACAATCAGTTCGCAGAGGGACATTTCGCGTAGTTGAACACTAATTGACTTTTTCAGTATAACTGACTTGTTACCCAACGGGGTTACTAACGGTTGACAACAGTGGTGGAGTGGACAAGCATGACGAGTGTTGAGGACAAATGTGAAAAAAAAGTTGTCACGGTTGTCAATACTTGCTCAACAATGTCTACGCGCGCTTATCTCTCATTTTAGTTTTTGGTCTCGACTTTGCTATTACCTCAAATCTGAAAAGAAGAAAATAAAGAGTTGCACGTGCGTTGGCTTTGCCTTGAAGAGGGGCGTTGAGAAAAGATCTGATATATCAAAGAATTATCATAAATCTTAGAACGAGAATGCTTTATTTTTTTTTGCGTCCTGAATGTTATTTTGGGGTGGAAAAACACTCTGAAGCTAGAAAAAGGACTCAATATATCCGGTTAGATCGTTCCATTTATTTGGTTGTTTTATTGATTTTAAAAAAAAGAACTGTTCCCCCAAAAGGTTTTGTAGCATTCAGGCATCCCTAAGTAGTTTTAAGCTGTCCCCAGGTTCCGTGAGGTGCCACTGGGCAGTTTAAAAAACATGCCTCACAAAAAAGGCTCTAAAATAAAACAAGCGTCTTCTGAAGATTTTCCATGCGGTATATGTAGTAACAACTGTAGTGCATTTAGCATACAATGCTTCAAGTGTCTCAAATGGTTCCATGTTAACTGCACAGACCTGTCAGAGGAAAATTTTAGGATACTGGGGAACATTAATGGATGTTTTTTGGCATGTGTACATTGTCGAAATCAAGTCGTGATTCCCCAAGATCAGTCAAACATTAAAGACGAACTATCTCAAAAAATTGAGGATATCAAAGGCAACTTGAAATCGGAAATAGAATCATTCAAAACTGAAATTCGCGATTGCATAAGAAATGTTCACATAAATATGAATTCAAAAATTTCCGAAACAGATAAACAGCTCTCTTCAAAAACACCAAGTGACAAAAATCAAATTCAAAAAAGTGAAAACCTAAACAAATTGATTCTTTTTGGAGTAGCTGAGAAATCCAAAGATGGTACGGGAACAACTTCTTTTGTAGAGCTGATCAGCTACGACAAGAAAAAAGTAGAAGAGATTGCACAGTCTTGTGGAATTGACAAAATCATGGTTGAAGATGTTTTCCGGCTGGGGAAGTTTGATGAAGCAGCACAAAGAACACGTCCAATTGTAGTTAAGTTGACTAATCCTTGGAACTATCGACTGCTCTTGATGTCGAATCAAAAATTGAAGGCTCAAAACCTTTTTGTGAAAGCTTTCTTATCCAAAGATGATTGGGAGAAAGAAAAGAAGCTACTTGACTATCGTTTTAAACTTGCTCAAAAACATAACATTAACAGATCAGAAATCAAAATTAGATCAGGAGCGTTGTTCGTCGAAAACCAGCTCGTAGACATAACTCTCTCAGTAGAAGAAACATGTCAGAAGATAGGCCATCAAACAAATTCACGATCATGACTAGAGGAAAAACAAGTACTGAAGATAGGTTTATTGAACTGCCGGTCAATTTTAACAATTGATCGCAGAATGAATCTCGATATTTTACTAAGGGAACATGATATTGACATACTTTGCTTAACTGAAACATGGCTTACAGATGAAGTAAGAAATTAAGAAATTTTCCTAAATCGGCAATATTTCGTGCAGTCCAGAAAAGATAGAAAAGTTGGAACTCACTGTGGTACTCTTATAGCTCACAAAACAAATCTTTGTTTCAATAAAGCAGCAGAAATTGAAACAAACTTTGGTTTTTTGTCATGTTCTGTTTATTTCCTGAACGACATTGTATTAATAATCATCACCTTGTATAACCCTCCACAAAACAGCAAATACCGGGTTTCTGATACAGATTTACGAAGTTCAATAAGTATAGCATTATTTAAATTGGAGTCGCTTTTTGACTCCAGTACTCAGAAAAAACTGATAATTATGAATGGTGATATTAATTTTTCTCATGCTGACTGGAATACACTTTCTAGTAGTAATGAATATGAAAAAGCTTTCATAAAAGAAATAGATGCTCTGAACCTTTGCTCAATCCTCAACTCCAGCTGTTGTCCCGACATCTTTTTATGCAGTAATCTGGAGCAATGTAATCTAGTGGTTGAGGCTAATTCCTTCTCAGATCACAAATTGTTCATAGCAGAAATTTCTGTCAGACTCACAAGAAAAGAACAAAAGCCTCTCTTCCAGAAACTCAACATCAACAAGGCTGATTGGCACTTATTCATCTCTCATTTTGAAATCCCCACTATGTCAAACAGATGTCCCAATGACTTGCTACATTGCTTTTATCAGAGTTTCTACAATGCTTGTGAAAAGTCAACACCTCGTATAACAAAACGCCGGCTTGACGCACCATCGTATATGTCTTCCCATAGTGTACACATAGAAAACAAGCTGAAGACGCTAAGGAAAACAAACAAAAGAGCAGAGGAAATTAGAAATTTAGAGATGGAGTTAAATTTATCCTTGCTTAAGGACAAACAATATTTTATTGAGGGTTTCTGTATTTCAACAAACAACGATGCATACAAATTTTTGCGAAGACTAAACCAAGAACAAACTTTCCCCGAGAAAATGAAATACAGAGGCCAAGATATAATGGGTTCTCAGCAAATTGCAGAAAGTTTCAACGAGCATTTTTCTTCAGTATTTCTCGAAGATATTTCTGACATTGTTGTGCCTGAAACAGCTCAACCAGAGATCTTTCTAGACGATATCACATTCAACGCAAAAGATGTGCTAGATGAACTATCACAAACTAAATGTGGTGCCAACTCTTATGATCAAATAACACCATCACCCCTTAAAGCTTCTGCGCCGTACGTTATAAATAGTATCTTGTATATATTTACCTGCATTATTAACGCTTTCCAATTTCCCAAAGTCTGGAAAAACACACACGTGTGTCCTCATCACAAAAATGGTAGCAAAATGGAAATTAAAAACTACAGACCAATTGCAATGCTCTGTGCAATTTCTATAGTTTTTGAAAGAATAGTTTACAAACAAATTAAGAAGACATTCGAAAGGAAGCTTTGCACTGCTCAACATGGTTTTCGGCAAAAACATACAACAGTTACCCAATTGTTACTATATGTTGATAACTTATATCAAGCTTTAGACGAAAATTCATCCCCGATAACAGTTTACTTGGACATTGCTAAAGCTTTTGATACGATTAATTTTAATATTGTGCTTCAAAAGCTCGCTCGTTTTGGGTTTGATGAAAAGTTTTTGAAATTTTTTGCTTCTTATCTGGTTGATCGGCAGCAGAGAGTAAAAATTGCAGACAGTTGCTCGACTATCTCAAAAATCTCAAGCGGGGGTCCCCAGGGATCAATATTTGCTGTGTTTTTGTTCTCCGTGTACATAAATGATCTAACTGATCAACTTAATAATAAAACATTCCTTTATGCCGATGATACGAAAATATTAGGACAGATTTCAGAACGTGAAGAACTTCAGTTTGATATAAATAGAGCTATCGAATGGTCTGGTTCAAACAAACTAAATTTCAATTTTGACAAATTCAGCATTCTCGAGTTCTCATACAAAAATACATATAATTCGTCTACAGAGTTATTTGCAAAAGGAATTGCCATCAAAAATGAAAAACAAATTAAAGATCTCGGATTAATTTTTACGGCCAGCATGACTTGGAATTGTCACCTCGAAATGGCGGTAAAGAAAGGCTTTCAAGAACAGAATCATTAAAGAAGAGTTATACCCCGCACCACAAAAGAAACTGTCAAATGCACGTTGGTGAAAACATATATATTCTCTGCGGTCTTTTATGCGTCAAATGTCTGGAACCCAGGACCACAGTATCTTCAACGCTTGGAAAGACTGCAGAGATCATGTTTAAAATGGATAACGTGCCGTTCTGTTCTGGGTGACAAAGAATACGTTGAGAGCCTAATTCGAAATCGCCTATTGCCAGTCAGTTATTTTCTAGTTCTTAACGACCTAATTCTGCTTAACAAGATTTTAATGGGCTTAACTTCGATCAATGCGTCAGACCACTGGTCAATAACTTTCGGTTGTCCAAAGACCAGATCAAGCGAAAAGATTTTTTTTGAAGCGAGAAAAACATTTCGGAAACGTTCTGAAAATAATTACTTTAGAGTAGCCCGATTCAATAATTCTTTGTCTCAACTTAACAGTTTTGCTAACTATTCACCACACAAAAATCCATGTCAGTTTCGAAGAGAAGTGAAGAATTTTTTGGAAGGGGAGGCATTGAAAGGATTCAAATATAAAAGTTACCCTTCAGGATGGAAAGTTTTCGACAAAATTTAATTATTGAAACTTGATTTCTCCCCTAATCTGGGGACTACCAAGCTGGTTGTAACCATGTTTGGTTGAATTCAATATTATTATTATTATTATTATAGGAGAATTGACGTAAGTTTCAGTAAAAATTTAGTTTTTCTGTAGAACAGCTATATGAATGCATAGAAAAAACAGACGATCATCAGAAAATATCTGCGATAGCTTCGCAGAATTACAGCCTCAAAAACAGAA